>NW_027597702.1:0-65000 GCF_964194155.1 Cetorhinus maximus | reverse complement strand
ACAGAGACGGGGAAATGGTGAGAGAGAGAGAGAGACGGGGACAGAGAGAGACGGGGAGATGGTGAGAGAGAGACGGGGACAGACAGAGACGGGGAGATGGTGAGAGAGAGAGAGAGACGGGGAGATGGTGAGAGAGAGAGAGAGATGGGGACAGAGAGACGGGGAGATTGTGAGAGAGAGAGAGAGAGAGAGACTGGGACAGACAGAGACGGGGTGATGGTGAGAGAGAGAGAGAGACGGGGACAGACAGAGACAGGAAGATTGTGAGAGAGAGAGAGAGACGGGGACAGACAGAGACGGGGAGATGGTGAGAGAGAGAGAGAGAGACGGGGACAGATAGAGACGGGGAGATGGTGAGAGAGAGAGAGAGACGGGGACAGACAGAGACGGGGAGATGGCGAGAGAGAAAGAGACCGGGACAGACAGAGACGGGGAGATGGTGAGAGAGAGAGAGACGGGGACGGACAGAGACGGGGAGATAGTGAGAGAGAGAGAGAGAGACGGGGAGATGGTGTGAGAGAGAGAGAGAGAGAGACGGGGACAGACAGCGACGGGGAGATGGTGTGAGAGAGAGAGAGAGAGACGGGGACAGACAGAGACAGGGAGATGGTGAGAGAGAGAGACGGGGAGATGGTGAGAGAGAGAGAGAGAGACCGGGACAGACAGAGACGGGGAGATGGTGAGAGAGAGAGAGAGAGAGACGGGGAGATGGTGTGAGAGAGAGAGAGAGAGAGAGACGGGGACTGACAGAGACGGGAAGATGGTGAGAGAGAGAGAGATGGGGACAGACAGAGACGGGGAGATGGTGAGAGAGAGAGAGAGACGGGGAGAAGACAGAGACGGGGAGATGGTGAGGGAGAGAGAGAGAGAGTGACGGGGACAGACAGAGAACGGGAGATGGTGAGAGAGAGAGACGGGGACAGACAGAGACAGGGAGATGGTGAGAGAGAGAGAGAGAAACGGGGACAGACAGACGGGGAGATGGTGAGAGAGAGAGAGAGAGAGAGACGGGGACAGACAGAAACGGGGAGATGGTGAGAGAGAGAAAGAGAGAGAGAGAGACGGGGAGATGGTGAGAGAGAGAGAGAGACGGGGACAGAGACAGACTGGGAGATGGTTAGAGAGAGAGAGACGGGGACAGACAGAGACGGGGAGATGGTGAGAGAGAGAGAGAGAGAGACGGAGACAGAGACGGGGAGATGGTGAGAGAGAGAAAGAGAGAGAGAGAGACGGGGACAGACAGAGACGGGGAGATGGTGAGAGAGAGAGACGGGGACAGAGAGAGACGGGGAGATGGTGAGAGAGAGACGGGGACAGACAGAGACGGGGAGATGGTGAGAGAGAGAGAGAGAGACGGGGACAGACAGAGACGGGGAGATGGTGAGAGAGAGAGAGAGAGAGACGGGGACAGAGAGACAGGGAGATTGTGAGAGAGAGAGAGAGACGGGGACAGACAGAGACGGGGAGATGGTGAGAGAGAGACAGAGACAGAGAGACGGGGACAGACAGAGACAGGGAGATTGTGAGAGAGAGAGAGACGGAGAGATGGTGTGAGAGGGAGAGAGAGACGGGGACAGACAGATGGGGAGATGTTGTGAGAGAGAGACGGGGACAGACAGAGACGGGGAGATGGTGAGAGAGAGAGAGACAGGGACAGACAGACGGGGAAATGGTGAGCGAGAGAGAGACGGTGACAGACAGAAACGGGGAGATGGTGAGAGAGAGAAAGAAAGACGGGGACAGACAGAGACGGGAAGATGGTGAGAGAGAGAGAGAGAGAGTGACGGGGACAGACAGAGACGGGGAGATGATGAGAGAGAGAGAGAGACGGGGACAGACAGAGACGGGGAGATGGTGAGAGAGAGAGAGAGACGGGGACAGACAGACGGGGACAGACAGACGGGGAGATGGTGAGAGAGAGACGGGGACAGACAGAGACGGGGAGATGGTGAGAGAGAGAGAGACGGGGACAGTCAGACGGGGAGATGGTGAGAGAGAGACGGGGACAGACAGAGACGGGGAGATGGTGAGAGAGAGAGAGACGGGGACAGAGAGACGGGGAGATGGTGAGATAGAGACGGGGACAGACAGAAACGGGGAGATGGTGAGAGAGAGAGAGAGAGACGGGGACAGACAGAGACGGGGAAATGGTGAGAGAGAGAGACGGGGACAGACAGAGACAGGGAGATGGTGTGAGAGAGAGAGAGAGAGTGAGACAGAGAGACGGGGACAGAGAGACGGGGAGATGGTGAGAGAGAGACGTGGACAGACAGACGGGGAGATGGTGAGAGAGAGAGAGAGACGGGGACAGACAGAGATGGGGAGATGGTGAGAGAGAGAGAGAGACGGGGAGATTGTGAGAGAGAGAGACGGGGACAGACAGAGACGGGGAGATGGTGAGAGAGAGAGACGGGGACATACAGAGACGGGGAGATGGTGAGAGAGAGAGAAAGAGAGTGAGACGGGGACAGATGAACAGAGAGAGAGATGGACAGGAGCAGAGAGCGAGAGAGACGGACAGACAGGAACAGAGAGAGAGAGATGGACAGGAGCAGAGAGCGAGAGAGACGGACAGACAGGAACAGAGAGAGGGTCAGGGACAGACAGAGAGGGAGACAAACATGGACAGAGCGAGAGGGACAGACAAACAGAGAGAGAGGGGGAGAGGGGCCAAGGACAGACACAGAGAAAGGTAGACAGGAACAGGCAGAGGGAGAGACAGGGACAGACAGAGAGAGAGAGGGAAAGAGAGACAGAGAGAGAGAGAGAGAGAGACAGGAACAGGGCCTGGGACAGACAGGGAGAGAGGGAGATGGAGAACGAGAGAGCATCAGATGGAGAGATAGTTAGAGAGAGAGAGGACAGAGACGGAGAGAGAATGAGATAGAGGCAGGCAGAGAGAGTGAACATTCGAATTAGAAGCAGGAGTAGGCCACTTGGCCCTTCGAGCCTGCTTCGCCATTGATTGAGATCATGGCTGATTTGATTGTACCCTCAACCCCACATTTCCATCTCTCCCGATAACCTTTCACCCAATGGTGGGCTGCCAATTTTGGTGCCCACCCACCCACCTACTTTTTTTATGGGGATGAGCAGGAAGATGGTGGGATGACCACCCCGCGGGGAACATGTCTGCTGGGGGAACGTAAAATTCAGCCCCAGGAGTCTCCTCTGCTCTTACCGCCTAGCCTTAGCATGTTGGAAGGATTTTGCAAATTGACATTCGACCTGTTTGGCCACTTTATGAAAATAACTTCCTTGGCCATCAAGTCCCGGGATGGGAATTGTTCCTGGAGCTTCTGGCTCAGGGACAGGGACGGTACTCACTGCACCATAATGTTCTTCAGAGATGGACCTCTGCTGTGCTTACCCACTCTGGCTACAGACCCAAAACTCTGGGCTGAATCTTCCGAGGATTGCCACTCCGCTTCTATTTACTTAGCTTGCACTGGAGATCCACATTTCTCGGACTTCTGAACTGGGCCTCCTGAGAAATATGGAGTGCTGTTGCTCTTGGAGTCCTTCCCTCCTAGTATAGGGGCATTGGGCGAGACCAAGCCATACCCCGTTTTTATTGCACTAACTGCTATATTCCAGCAAGTTTAAATGTTCCTTTGTTTAAATGCCACTTTGTCGAGCTAGGAGAGAAGGTAAGACGGGGATAGGGTGGCGGGTAGGTGGGTAGGGTGGTTAAGGAGGTAGGGCATGGGGTAGTGGGGATCGGAAGAGTAGTTGCGGGGGAGGCAGAGGGGGTAGTCAGGAAATGGTGGGGTTGGTCATGAGGGTAATCAAGGGGTTGGGAGGGATTGAAGGCTGTAATCGAGGTGGGGGAGGTAGTTCGGGTGGCGGGTATGTCGGGTTGGGGAGGGTGGTCCGGGTGGTGTAGTCGGGGAGGGTGGTTGGGTGGGGTGGGAGGGATAGTTGGGAGGGGTAGTCAGGTGGGGTAGGCGAGAGGGTAGCTGAGAGGTTGGGGGCAGTCAGGTGGTGAAGCGGGCCTAGTCGGGGGTCCAGTGGGAAGACAAGGGGGTCACTAGTATAGTTACCCAGGAGTTAGAACTGGTTTTAATCCTTCTAGCTTTTCCTGGGAAACTATTCTGCTCAGTGAGTCAGGACCATCCGAAGTCTTGGATTTAACTCTGAGTTTCAGAGGTTCCAGACAGAGGGGAATTGCTCAATGGAAGTTGAAAATTCCTGGGTGATTCCCATGTAGTTGGTGCGTGGGGACTTCTGAAGGGTCCCCCAGCGCTTCTTCTGGGGTACGACCATTCCGAGACCGGAAGTTCTGGACCGCTGTGCTTTACTCTTAACTTCCCTCTGAAATGTAGGCCTAACAAACCATTTAGTTATCTCAGGGTAAGTTAAGGATGAACAATAAATGCTAGCCTTGCCAGTGATGCTTGCAACTTGTGAATAATAAAGGTATTATTGTTTCCCCTTTCGCTTTTCTTTCTCTCTCTCCCCACCCCACCTGACTGACCCCATTGCATTGCTTCATTTGACACTACACATCCCACACAGCACTTTAGAAAGCTCACAGGGCACCATTTGCCCATACAGCATTGTACAAAGTCCTGTGGCATGTGTGCAGTGAGCAGGAACGTGTTAATGGCTGCAGTGCTAGGGAGTACTTGCTCTCAATGTAGCAACTGGTAGAATAGCACAACACATGGTGGTAGGTACTATGCTGCCTTAATGGCTAGGGTATGAAGTACAGATAAATAAGCTGGTGCTAAAGGAAGATCCTTTTTGCTGCAAACAGGGACTTTTTGATGAGACTGGCAAGGTAACAAGATGGATTTCACCTTCTCAGTTGGCCAACTGCAAGCTTTGTCAAACCTGCTGGCACCGGTAGATCAAGAGGAGGAAGATCTGGAGGAACAGGTAATTCTGAACATGGCCAGAGTCTCAGACTAGATCAGGGCTCAGCAGATTTTATTTCAACTTTTGGTCCCACCTCTCAAAGGACTGGTTTGACAGACCTTTCATTGAAATTACAGGATGAGAATTAACATCTCGTTGTTTGCACAGTCTCACACCGAAATCTATAACCGACTAAATTGAAACTCTAAAATACCATTTGTCTCCCATTATTTTTTCAGTAAATCAAACTTCCAATCGCATAACCTTCTTAATTTGTTAAAAATACGTGAACCTTTAGATACAGGAGAGAGTTGCTTAGCCTCATAAAACTCATGGCACTTCTCACCATATCGCTCAATACGAACACAGTGAGATTCAGCTGTACTTGACACCTCAGCATGTACAATGAATTACAGGCAGAGAGTGCCTCAGTTTAACCTCATATGAAAGAGCTCTCTGAGGGTATTGCAATGTCAGCCTGGAAAGTGTGCTCAATTCCAGAAGTGGGGCTTGAGCCTACAATTATGTAACCCAGAGATACTTCAGTATCTTTCTATGTAAAGTATTCCACACCCTTATTACTCTTCAAATGCAAAAGACTCCATCAGACTTCACTTCTTATCCCCCTTATATTTACCGTGTCTGCCCTGTTAGTGGAACCTTTGTCTACCGATGTATATGAGACCAAAGCTGGAATAAATCCCCAAAGCCTTGGTAGTGTCTATTGATCTGAAGGGATGAAAGCCCATAATGCACTATACTCACTTTTGCCAAGGAGACGGGAGTTTGGATTGATAACTGTTCTTTGGGAGAGTGCAGAGTGAAGCCTGTACAGATGACAAGGAAAGGACAGAAGATCAGAGGTCTTGACCTGGTGTATAACGGTACCAGATGGTGGAAAACAAGTCATGCAGGCCAGTGGCTGCAAATTGACCTACAAGTTCAGCCTTGCTGAATTGAACTTACTGGGGGTGAGGGTGGAACCAAGAGTCAGTACCTTCAGGGGAGTGGGGAGAGAGTCGCCACCACCAGTGGAGGAGGAGAGAGAGTAGGCACCTTCAGGAGATGGGGAGAGAGAGAGCACCTTCAAGGGAGGGGGAGAGAGAGTCAGCACCTTCAGGAGAGGGAGAGAGTCAGCACCTTCAGAGGAGGGAGAGAGAGAGAGTCAGCACCTTCAGGGGAGGGGGAGAGAGAGTCAGCACCTTCAGGGGAGGGGGAGAGAGAGTCAGCATCTTCAGGAGCAGGGGAGAGAGTCAGCACCTTCAGGGGAGGGGGAGAGAGGGCCAGCATCTTCAGGAGCAGGGGAGAGAGTCAGCACCTTCAGGGGAGGGGGAGAGAGGGCCAGCATCTTCAGGAGCAGGGGAGAGAGTCAGCACCTTCAGGGGAGGGGGAGAGAGGGCCAGCATCTTCAGGAGCAGGGGAGAGAGCACCTTTAGGGGAGGGGGAGAGAGAGTCATTCATTAACTTCAGTAGAAGGGGAGAGAGAGTCAGCACCTTCAGGGGAGGGGGATGGATTCAGCACCCTCAAAGGAGAAGGAAAGTGTCAGCACCCTCAGGGTAGGGGAGCCGAGTCAGCACCTTCAGGAAGGGAAGTGAGAAGATTGAGGAATATGCCTCCTGCCACTTCATGGTAGCCATTTGGTGATTTAGTTGAGACTGAGTCGTTCAGCTTCCCTTCCAGCCCAGAAATTGTCCATGTGATGAAATGGGGAGGGATGCACACTGTGAGGAAAATTCATGTGTTTGGTAAAACATCTCCAGGGAGATTTTTGACCCCTCCCCCCCCCACCCCCAACCATTGTTGAACAGTTTCAGTGAATGAGCTAACCATTGAACATATTGCATTATGTCTGTTTACAGCCAAGTGGAGGAGCCTTTGGACTTAACCCTGGGCAAATTGGGCCACCAAAAGGATCGAAGCCCACAGGTAAAGAACCGAACATTTAGTATTCACACCCAAAATCTGGATTTGATTAACCATGTTAGCATTGCTTTGTTGTTGTAAACGCGTGGTCCAGTGGAGAAAGTGATATTTTAAAATTGGTGAATCCCTGTGCCCTTCCTCATGGTGACGTGATGGCATGGGGGTTCCATCTTTCTGTTACAATGTGCACCATATGTAATGTTCTGCTCTCTCTTTATGTTTCTATCTCCTCTCTTCTGTTTTGTCCAGTTTCTGTCTTGTTTTCTCACCTCGTGATTCTTTCTCCTTGCATCCCGGTTATTGAGGGGAAATTGTGGAGATTCTGGCTTCAATCTTCCGATCCTCCTCGGATATGTGGGTGGTGCCAAACGACTAGAAGATTGCAAATATTCAGTCCCTTTTCAAAACAGGGGAGAGGGATAAACCTGGCAACTACAGGCCAGTCAGACTTCCGTCAGTGGTGAGGTCAAGAGACAATAATCCAGGACAAAAGCAACATGGAAAAATATATCAG
The DNA here is from genome assembly GCF_964194155.1 of Cetorhinus maximus. Taxonomy (NCBI): domain Eukaryota; kingdom Metazoa; phylum Chordata; class Chondrichthyes; order Lamniformes; family Cetorhinidae; genus Cetorhinus; species Cetorhinus maximus. The sequence continues at coordinate 57,702 of NW_027597702.1, read as the reverse complement.
TGTGGATTTGTTAAAGACAAGTTCTGTCTGAGTTACTTCATTGACTTTTTGATGGAGATGGTGTTATGATCCCAGCTAAGGTTACCCCTGGACAAGCCTGACCCCAGAGTGAAGCTCAGCTTGATAGATCCTAACTTTTATTTTTTTTGTTTAGATACGTGCAGAGTAGCTACTGAACAGAGTCACAGGAATCAGCTGATGAACTTTTAACAAAAGAGTAAAACATTTATTAAACAAGAAAAGATGAACTTTATTACAATACTCCTTCACCCACAACTATACCTTTACAGATGTATACAGATTTGTAAGGATAACACAAGTTACAAAAACTGTCTTTTATATTCTAATGTCCACAGTCAGTACACAGTCCATGTACCAATAGGCGCTTTAACACTGCCACACTCTGAAAGCAAGTGCCACCTCAACCAGATGCTATGGATTTCTCCTCAGCTCCCCCAGATGTTTGTCACACCATGAGCTAATGGGTCTCACTGCATCCCATCTTTCATACGAGAGTTTTCAATCTCCACTCTCAAAGACCTCACCTTGAAATCTTCTCCCAAACTGACGCTTTCTCTCAGACACCTTTCCCAAGGATTCACCTCCAGGGTTTCGAAATCTCCTTCCGAAGTTCCTCTTCCGTGGGTCACCACACGCATTCAAGCTTCTTCCACATACTCTCTCTCATCAACTCAGCCAACAACAGTACCACTGCTTCACATGCCTGTAGCAAAGAGTTACAGACCTTCTGTTGTCTCTTTGGACATTCTTGCCTCTTGCAAGCTGTTCTCGTTTTAAATCTGCTTTCCGCAACTTTTGTCTCTTTAAATCTGAAGCTTGGAGCCTTTCTCTCTGCCCCTTACTCATCACTTCACTTAATAGGACCTTTTCCAGGTTCCTGTCCTTCCTTTGACTGGAAGATCTGCTTTGGACTTTTTCCATTCCACTGCCCTGGATTTTGGGGTCTTTTCTTTAGCTTGGGACTGGGTATATGTCCCCTTTTCCAGTCTCTCCTGGCAGCTACTTTCAAAAGCAACTGCAACAGCTTCCAAAATCAAATTGCTGTTTATCTTCTTGTCTGTGTGTGTTTGTGTGTATGTCTGTAGGAAGGACCTGCCTTTCTGGACCCCTGTTGCTAGGCAACAGCCCTGTTTTTCTTCTACTCTTGTTTGCTTAATTTAGTTCAAGTTGTAAAACTCTCATTAGTAATGCAGGCACCTTTTAAAGTGAAACTAAAACTCAATTTGACCTTTTCTTAACACACACATACAGAAATACAAATCAAACTTAAGCTTTAAAGCTAAAACTCATTCCTAATACCCACAAATACCAATATAACTTAACTATCTAACATTGGCGAATTTGGGTAGTGTAGTCCTTGTATAAATGGACTTTCAAAAGGGATCTGGCAAAATATGGCTTAATAATCTTGCAAAATTCCCTAGATTCTGCAAAGGTCCCAGTGAATTGGAAAATCACAAATGTAACACATTGATTCAAGAAAGACGAGAGACAGAAAGCAGGAATCCACAGCCAGTTAGCCTAACTCCTGTCATTGGGAAAATGCTACAATCAATTAAGGGGGTATTAGCAGGACATTTATGAAATCATGATACAATCAGGCATGGTTTTGTGAAAGGGAAATTGTGTTTGACAAATTTATTAGAATTCTCTGAGGATTTAGCAAACAGGATGGATAAAGGGGAAAAGTAGATATAATATATTTGGATTTCCAAAAGGCATCCAATAAGTTGCCACATAAAAAGTTTGATACACAAGATGGTTTTGAGGGCGATATATTAGCATGGGTAGAGGATTGGTTAACTAACAGGAAACAATGAGTCAGGATAAATGGGCCATTTTCAGGTTGGCAAACCGTAACTAGTGGAGTGCCACAGGGTTCACTGCTGGGGCCTCAAATATTTACGATCTGAATTAATGACTTGAATGAGAGGGCTCAGTGTATTGTAGCCAAATTTGCTGACAATACAAAAATAGGAAAGCAAGAGTCTGCAAAGGGATATAGATCGGTTAAGTGAATGGACAAATATTTGCCAGATGGAGTATAATGTGGGAAAATGTGAGGTTGTCCACTTTAGCAGGAAGAATTGAAAAGCAGAATATTACTTAAATAGAGAGAGAGACTGAAGAATGCTGCAACACAGAGGGATCTGGATGTCATTGTACATGAATCACAAAAACTTAGCATGCAGGTACAGCAAGTTGCAAAGAAGGCAAATGGAACGCTGGCCTTTATTGCATGAGGGATGGTGTATAAAAGTTGGGAGGCCTTGCTACAACTGTATGGGGCAATGGTGAGACTGTTCCTAGAGTGGTGTGTGCAGTTTTGGTCTTCTTACTTAAGGAGCAATATACTCGTATTGGAAGCAATTCACAGATGGTTCACTTGGCTGATTCCTGGGATGGAAGAGTTGTCTTATGAGGAAAGGTTGAGCAAGTTGGGGCTATACTGATTGAAGTTGAGAAGAATGAGAGATGATCTTATTGAAATGTAAAAGATTCTGAGGGGACTTGACAAGGTAGGATGTTACCCCACCATGGTGGAAATCAAGAACTGGAAAACACAATTTAAAAATAAGGGTGTCCTATTTAAGATGGAGATGAGGAGGAATTTCATCTCTCAAAGGGCCATTAGTCTTTTGAATTCTCTCCCCCACAGGGCAGTGGAGGCTGGGTCATTTAATATATTCAAGCCTGAGTTAGACAGATTTTTGATCTTCAAAGGAATCAAGGGTAACGGGAGTCAGGCAGGAAAGAGGAGTTAAGGCCACAATCAGATCAGATATGATCTTATTGACTGATGGAGCAAGCTCAAAGAGCCAAATGGCCTACTCCTGCTCCTGTGAGGAGGATACAGAGATGCTTCAGTGTAATTTTTGGACAAGCTGAGTGAGTGGGCAAATGCATGGCAGATGCAGTCTAATGTGGATAAATGTGAGGTTATCCACTTTGGTAGCAAAAACAGGAAGGCAGATTATTATCTGAATGACTATAAATTGAGAGAGGGGAATGTGCAACGAGACCTGGGTGTCCTTGTACACCAGTCACTGAAGGTAAGCATGCAGGTGCACCAGGTGGTAAAGAAGCAAATGGTATGTTGGCCTTCATAGCGAGAGGATTCACGTACAGGAGCAGGGATGTCTTGCTGCAATTGTACAGGGCCTTGGTGAGACCACACATGGAATATTGTGTGCAGTTTTGGTCTCCTTATCTGAGGAAGGATGTTCTTGCAATAGAGGGAGTGCAGCAAAGGTTTACCAGATTCCTGGGATGGCGGAACTGACATATGAGGAGAGATTGAGCCGGTTAGGATTATATTCGCTGGAGTTCAGAAGAATGTTTTCAAGAAGAGTTAGATATAGCTCTTGGGGCGAAAGGGATCAAAGAATATGGGGCGAAAGCGGGAACAGGCCATTGAGTTGGATGATCAGCCATGATCAAAATGGCGGAGCAGGCTTGAAGGGCCGAATGGCCTACTCCTATTTTCGATGTTTCTATTTCCTTTGACCTTATATATCAATGGCATTGCCTTGGGTAGACAGGATATCATTTCAAAGTTTGCAAATTGCAAGAAGCTTGGAAATGCAATAAACGATAATGAAGTTAGTGACAGCCTTCAGGAAGATGTAGACAGACTCGTAGAATGGACACTCCTAGCAGATGAAATTTAATGCAGAGAAAGAGTTATATAGGACAAATGAACATAGGAAATATAAAATAATTGGTACAATTTTGAAAAGTGTGAAGGAAAAGAGAGGGTGTAAGAACACAAGGTGGCAGGATAAGTTAAGAAAGCTGTTTTTAAAAAAGAAAAATGTGATCCTTGGCTTTAATACTAGAGACATAGATTTTAAAAGCAAGGAGAATTATGCTAAACTTGTATGAAATAAATGGGTTCGGCCTCAGATGGAGTGTTCCATCCAATTCTGGGCAAAGGAGATTTACTGGAATGATATCAGGGATGAGGGAGTTCAGTTATGTGGAGAGACTGGAGAAGCTGTAGCTCTCCTTAGAGCATACAAACACACGAATTAGGAGCAGGAGTGGGCCACTCAGCCTCTCGAGCCTGCACCGCCATTCAAAAAGATCATGGCTAATCTGATTGTACCCTCAACCTCACATTCCTGCCTACCCCCCGATGACCTTTCACCCCCTTTTTACTCAAGAATCTACCTAGCTTTGCCTTAAAAAATATTCAGATTCTGCTTCTACTGCCTTTTGAAGAAGAGTTCCAAAGTCTCTCAAACCTCAGAGAAAAAATTTCCCATCATCTCTGTCTTAAATGAGCGATCCTTTATTTTTAAACAGTGACCCCTATTTCTCCCACAAGAAGAAACATCCTCTTCACATTCACCCTGTCAAGACCCCCCAGAACTAAGTCATCTCTTACTCTTCTAAATTCTAGGGATATAAGATAACCTGTCCATTCCTGGTATTAGTCCAGTAAACCTTATCTGAACTGCTAACACATTTACATCTTTCTTTGATTAAGTCCAGTACTGTACACAATACTCTAGATGTGGTCTCACCAATGCCCTGTATAATTGAAGCATAACTTCTCTACGTTTGCAATCAATACCCCTCACAATAAATAATGACATTCTATTAGCTTTCCTAATTACCTGCTGTATCTGCATACCAACCTTTTGTGATCCATGGACTAGGACACCCAAATGCCTCTGAATCTCAGAGCTCTGCAATCTCTCACCATTTAGATAATATGCTTCTTTTTAATTCTTCCTACCAAAATGAACAATTTCACATTTTCCCACATTATACTCCATTTGCCAGATCTTTGCCTACTCGCTTAACCTATCTATGTCACTTTGTAGCCTCTTTACTTCCTCTTCACAATTTACTTTCCTACCTATCTTTGTGTGGCCAGCAAATTTAGCAACCATTTGTTCAGTTCCTTAATCCAATTCATTTATACAAATCGTAAGAAGTTGAGACCCCAGCATTGATCCCTGTGGCACACCACTCGTCACCTCCTGCCAACCTGAAATAGACCCATTTATGCCTACTCTCTGCTTCCTGTTAACTAGCCAATCTTCTATCCATGCCAGGTTAAGATGGAATTTGATAGAGGCGTTTGATAGAGTAAATAAACAGAAATGTTCCCTGTGGTAACCAGAGGGCGTAGAAATAAGCAACTTTAAAACTCGGAATCAACAGAAATAATTTTTTTACACGTGTTGTTGTGATCTGAAATGCACTGCATGAAAGGTTGGTAGACGCAGAATAAGGTAGGATAGTGACTATGGGTGGGATTTTGGACCAGAAAATTCCTGCCAAAATCAACGGACTTGTGGCTGCTCTCCAAATTTTCAAATCCAACCAGCACCAATTCCCGCTGTGGGCATGACTGGAAAATCCCAGCCAATATTACTGAGCCAGCAATTCAGATATCTGGACTAATAACCCGGTGATGTGAGCTGAAATCCCACCACGACACTTAGAATCATAGAATAGTTACAGCACGGAACAAGGCCTGCCATGTCCATGCCAACTCTCTAAGAGCTACTCAGCTGGTCCCACTTCCTTGCCTTTCCCCCATAGCTCAGTGAATTTTTTCTCTTCCGATTTTTAAAAAAAAATTGATCAAGGGATGCGAACACCAATGGTAAAGCCAGCATTTATTGTCCATCCTTAATTGATCTTGAGAAGGTGGTGATGAACTGTCATCTTGAACCACTTCAGTCCATGTAGTGTAGGTGCTGTTGGAGGAGGGGGATGGGGAGGAGGGGAGGGGGATGGGGAGGAGGGGAGGGGGATGGGGAGGAGGGAGGAGGAGATGGGAAGGAGGGGGGAGGCAGGGTGGGGTGGAGGGGGAGTTCCAGGATTTTGACCTAGCAACAGTGAAGGATTGGTGATATACTTCCAGGTCAGGGGGATGAGTGGCTTGGAGGGAAACTTCCAGGCGGTGGTGTTCCCATGTGTCTGCTGCCCTTATCCTTCTAGGTGGTAAAGGTCGTAGGTTTTTACCCAAAATGCTGCTCTGCTCTGGAGCTGTGACATTTCAGTTGTTGCATTTGAATTTACCTTTTCCTGAGTCTTCCCAACCCCCACCCCTCCCCAAGCAACTCTTCATTACTTTCAAGCCCTGTCTACTGTCCTAGTTATTTGATTCACCAGGACACTGATCCCAATCCAGTTTAAGTGGAGCCTGTCCCAATGGAACAGCACACTCTTTCCCCAGTACTGGTGCCAGTAGTGCCCTGTGTTACTGACTGTATCTCTACTGAAGTTAATCTAGCTCCCTCACACTGTCAATTAGTAACCCTGCTCCTCCCAGCTCCCTGTGTTGCTGACTGTATCTCTACTGATGTTAATCCAGCTCCCTCACACTGTCACTCAGTATCCCCTTGCCCCCCAAGTGCCCTGTGTTACTGACTGTATCCCTTCTGATGTTAATCCATCACCCTCCCACTGTCACTCAGCAATCCCTCTCCCGCCAATGCCGTGTCCCTATCACTGTAAATTCCTCCAGCTTCTAAGACTCTGCCTATTTCTGTAACCCCGTCCAGCCCCTAAAACACTCCCTATCTCTGTAATCTCCTCCAGCCCCTTCAAAGCTCCCCACTCCTTCAACCAGACTACTCTAATCAAATTCTCAGTCTGTCTACAGGCTGCAAATTGTCTAAGAGTTTTTCAAAGCATATGGGCCATAAATTTTCTATGGACAGTACACCTATGAGCTCTACATTCTATATTGACTGTACCTTCACAACCTACTTTATGGTGCCTACATACTGTACAATACTGTAAAATTTGCTGAAAACTTGCTGCCCTTGGCACATTATTCTAGGACTCCAGCTTATGGAAGTTATGGTGAGTGTGACTGATACTATTACCCCACCTTATAGTTTCCTGGGACTTGGAACGATTGCCCCTTTACCCTCCTCTAAAACAGGAAGAAGGTCATTATCAGAGCCCTGTCCCAAGTCTAGCCAAGGCTAATTTTGAAATTTTTGTATTTAAGCCAGTTGTTGCACTGCAGCCACGTGGACTGAGAAGCAAAGGTGCTAGACAGCGGGTAGCACCATGATTCATGACTTTATTCAACGAGTTTTTTTTCTGCTGCCTCATTATCCACATTTATAACACATGTCACTCATTGGCTGTAAACCCCTTTGAGCTGCTCTGTCATCGTAGAAAGTGCTATATAAATGCAAGCCTTTTTTTCCCTTTTAATAGATGACTCCAAACAGAATTCTCCTGCTCCTATTTCCTATGTTCCCACTGCCCCATTCTCAGAATGGAATTACACTTACCTATTTCTGATTAGCAGGCCTGTTTAGTCTTCTGACTGTGTTAGGAAATAGAGATAGTTTAAGTAAGTTATATGTGTATTTGTGTGTGTTAGGAATAAGGGATAACTTTAGGTTTAAGTTCAATTTATATTTTTTTCTATTTGTGGGATAAAAGGTGAAATCTGGGATCTGGTTTCATGTTTGAGTGGAGACAGCAGGTCTAAAGCTCTGTTTGTATACCTGCATTTCTAATGAGTTTTATGACTCTTGAAGTGGAGAGCTGTGTTATCAAGAGCAGGGGGTAGTGACTTAGGAAAATTAAAACAAGATTAAAAACTGTGCTGTTGCCTGGCATTGGGGCCCACGGAGACAGAAAAGTAGTTTCAGTTCAGTTGGAAGCAGTTGCGGCACAGGAAGGACAAATAGCAAGTCCCAAACCAAAGCTCAGTTGAAGCCAGGATTCTAGGGAAGCTGGACAGCAGAAGGACAGATAGCAAGTCCCAAACTGAAGTTGAAGCCAGCTGCCAGGGGAAACTGGACAGAAGAGGAAACTGCAGAAACTAAAAAAGAAAATCCCCAAATCTCGGGAAGTGGAACAGGAAAGGTCCCAAGAAGCCAGTCTAGTCAAAGGACAAGGGCAGGGGTCTGCAAAAGATCCTGGCTTGTGGAAGTGAAAGTAAGGAGCAGAGAGGAAGGCTCCAAGCTTAAAGAGAAGAAAGCTGCAGGATGCAGATTTAAAGTGATATAGGCTTGGGAGCAGCCAGAAGATCCATAGAGCCAGCTGAAGGTCTGTAACTCTTTACTATGGGCATGTGAAGCAGTGATGTTCTTTTGGCACAGCTGAGCATTTGAGAGAGAATGCGTGGAAGAAAGTTTGAATGCATGTGGCGATCCAGGGGAGAGGGACATCAGAAGAACAGTTCACCTGGAGGTGGACTGTTGTCGAAGGTCCGAGAGAAAGCATAGTTTGGGAGAAGATTCCAGAGCAAGTTGTTCAAGAGTGGAGATTGGAAGCCCCGTGTGAAAGATGGAGTTCAGTGAGACCGGTTGGCTCATGGTGTGACAAACATCTGGGGGGAGTTGAAGAGAGATCCATAGCATCTGTTTGGGATGGCATCTGTCACTTGGTTTCAGAGTGTGATGTGCCTGACCACAGGACACCTATTGGTTTGCATGGACTGTGTATTTATTGTGAACATTAGAATATAAGATAGTTTTTATAACTGGTGTTTTCCTTACAAATCTGTATATATATCTGTAAAGGTATAGTTGCGGGTGAAGCAGTATTATATTATAGTTCATTTTTCCTTGTTTAATAAATGTTTTATTCTTTTGTTAAAAGTTCATCAGCTGACTCCTGTGAATTTGTTCAGTAGCCACTCTCCATGTATCTAAACATAAAATAAAAGTTAGGATCTATCAAGCTGGATTCCGCCCTGGGGTTTGGCGTGTCCAGCAGGAACATCAGCTGGGATCATAATAAAGTGGGGGCTTGTCCGGGATTATTGTTTATAAGGTGGCATCTCTTGTGGGACTGGAGATCCTTGAACATTGGTGGGATCTGTGAATCCTTATAAAACAAGTATGTGGAGGTACTGAGGTATTGGACCTAGGAATTGGAGTTGGTGTGAGGTATCTGATACAAGTTGGAATTCAAAATGGCTTTGGAGGTTGCTAAGACTTTTTTACAGATGGAAGACATAACACTGACTGGTTTACAAAAAGTGACCAAGAGTAAGCTAGTGGAATTGGTGGTATGCTGGAGTTAAAATTACCCACAGGGGCAAGGAAAGCAGATATAGTTGAGATATTAGCACAGCATTTGAAATTGAAAGGGATACCAGAGAGACCATGTTCTCCAGGGCTTGAGTCAATTGAATTGGCAAATGAAAAATCTTGAAGTAGAGGTAAAAGAAAAAGAAAAGAGAAAGAGAGTAAGAAAGAAAAAAGAGAGAGCATTTCAAAAGAGAAATGGAAATGCAAAAACTTGACCTCCAGAAGGAGAAGTTAGCAATGAAGGAAAGGGAGAAGGAACGAGAAAGGGAATACCAACTTAAAAGGCTACGCTTTAAAAAAGACCATTTAGATGCTGAGGAAGGTTCTGATGTTGAAATGACCACCTTCAGCCCAAAGCCTAGTGGGAAGATGTTTAAATTTGTACAAACTCTTCCAAAGTTTGAAGGGATTTAGAGGCATTCTTTATTTTGTTTGAAAAGGTAGCTAAGCAAATGAAGTGGTCAAAAGAAATCTGGACATTGCTCTTCACAGATTAGGTTGGTGGTTAGAGCTCATGAGGTTTATGCATTGCTGCCAGAAGAGTGGATTATGATGCAGTAAAAAAAAGTATCCTGAGTTCGTATGAATTTTTCCCTGAGGCATACGGGCAGAAATTTCAGAATATAAGGAAACAGCCTGAGCAGGTCTATACTGAGTTTGAGAGGGTAAAACAAAGCAATTTTGACTGTTGGATATGGGCATTAAAGGTAGAGACAACATACGAAGCTCTTAGGGAAACGATTCTCTTGGAAGAATTTAAAGATTCACTTCCACCTACAGTTAGAACTCATGTTGAAGACCTAAGAGTCTTCAGCTAGACAGGCAGCAGACATGGCTGATGTTTATGAACTGGTCCATAGATCCAAACCCTTTTTCTGCCATCCCCACAAACTCGAGAAGGATAGAAGATGGGAAGGTGAAAAGAAGGTGAGTAGCCAGGAAAGAGAAGGGACAGTTGGGAATTCCTAGGAAATTGCTCCTCAGACTAGGAAGGAAGGTGCTGAGGGTAGAAGTGATATACGAAGGCCTAAGCGTTTCCATTGTAACAAAGTGGGACATGTTCAAGCCGATTGGTGGAGATTTAATGGTAGACCTATTGCAGTAGTAGGAAAGCCTAAGGAATCCATATGAAAAGTTGCATCAGGAAAGGAAATGGTTGTTAAACCTGTAGCAGTAGCACAGGTGAAACGTGTTCCCTCAGACACACAGGAAAGGGGGATATGTTTCAGGATAGTCCAGAGAATTCTTCTTTAATTACTGGTAAAGGAAGTCAGGCTATTAGAGGTTCTAACAAAAAACTACTGCAGATGCTGGAAATCCAAAACAAAAACAGAATTACCTGGAAAAACTCAACAGGTCTGGCAGCATCGGTGGAGAAGAAAAGAGTCGACGTTTCGAGTCCTCATGACCCTTCAACAGAACTGAGTATAGTTAGGAGAGGGGTGAAATATAAGCTGGTTTAAGGTGGGGGGGGGTGGGGAGAGAAGTTGAGGGTGGGGTGGTTGTAGGGAGGTTCTAGATGTTTTTTCTCGAAGGGAGAAGGTTTCCCTTACTCCTCCAATAAAATAAGTAAACAAATTAAAATTTTGGGAGATACTGGAGCAGATCAATCATTGATGGTGGCTGATGAGACAATTTGTGTTCCAGGTAGTTTTATGAAGGTAGTTGATCATGCTGATCTTAAACAACTTCAGAAAACTACTGTGGCCAAAAATGAGATGCTTATTGCTGATAACAAGCAATTGAAGAAAATGTAGAAAACCAACTTTCACGTATGAAAGAGGAGTTTGCTAATGAAAGAACAGAATTGGTGAGAACAATTGAGAGTCAGTCACAGAAAGTAGAACAAAGATAAAAGCAAAATACTGCGGATGCTGGAAATCTAAAACAAAAACAGAAAATGCTGGAAAAACTCAGCAGGTCGAACAGCATCTGTGGAGAGAAAACACAGAGTTAACGTTTTGAGTCCGTATGGCTCTGAAGAAGAGTTATACAGACAGAAAGTAGAACTTCACTGAGAACTTTAAACATCAAAATGATAAACTTGTAGAAGTAAATTTAATAAAGGTGAATCGTCAGTTAAAACTTAAAGCATCAGAAATCGCGATGAAATATCAGAGAAAACGCCTTGCACAAGAAAAGAAATTGTTGGCAAATCAGAATAATTGGTTGAATGCAGATTTAAAAACCAAAACTAAGAGCTATTAGAACTTTGTCAGGAAAAGAGTAATGGGATTCTTGAACTTCAGTGCAAACTGGAGAAAATGGAAGAGATGGTGTTTGGTATGGAGTGTCACAGTTTCGAAGTTGTCCTTGTGAGTAAAATTCTCATGTCCTAGCACATACCTGACCATCATGCACCCCTCTGGCCCTGGGGTAGAAATCTCCATGAATGGTTCCTGGTTCACTGTGGATTGCCCTTCAAAATATCTGTCCCTTTGCCAATGAGGCCCTGACAAAAATGACAATGCCCACAATTGTTTCCATCTAGCTTGGAAATGCACATTCTGCCATGGGAAGATGGAGGGTAACCAATGTAACTAACACCCTTGCTGAGGAAGGGAGTGATTGGATAACTATAGCCCAATTAGTGGTGCCAGCTGTGAGTAAACTCTAAAGTATTCGTAATTTGAGATAAAATTACTGAATGTTCAGGGATTCATAGGATAACAAAGCCAATCAGATAGGATGAGCTTAAAAACAAGTTGCATTTAATCATTTTAATAGGGTTTTGTTATTTGAAGAAGTAACTAGATAAATAAAGGGAATGTGGTAGATGTAATTTACAGTATATGGACTTCTAGTAAATGCTTCACTGATGCTTGTTTAAAAATTGAGGTGCCTAGTGGAAGAGCAAATGTAGCAGGTATAGAAAGATGGGCAAGAATCACAGCTTGGGTTAGTGGCTGTTGCTCAGATTGGAGAAGGGTGTGCATGATGTATCCCAGAGGGTTAGTGTTGGTGACTTTTGTTCTCGCTATATAATTTTATATATGATTTGGGCTTGAGCATAAAGCGTTCAAAGCTAATATTTCCTAATGTCAAAGGTATGGCAAGCAGCCAAGTAGCAAATGAGGACAATAAAAGAATTGTCAATCTAGATTCTGTGTGCGCGCCTGCAGAAGGGCTTGAGCGACCTCCAATAAAATGGTATAGCACAAAAGGAGGTTATATAGAATGGGTTCTGATTATTATTATTAGTATGAATAATAATAATTATTTTGTTATTTAAATGACTGCCAAGCCTGATGTTTACTGTAAATATATTGTATTCAACTCAGAGTTTGCATATCTTTCAATTCTGAAAAAGCATTGTGCATGAATGCAGGCTGCTCTGTGATTATCCTACCTGATTCACACATCCACAAACAAGCTGCAATTGTGTTTCTGTTCAACATGGAAGCTGTCCTCCGCTGCCTCTTTGTGCCCACAACTGTTGCTATCCTCTGCTGCTGTTTCTTGTTCATAAATTTTTTTGTTCTTCTCAGTCTCCTCGTCCCTACAAACACCGCCATGCCTCGGGATCCCCTTATGCCGACAAATACTGCCATCCTCCTTTTCTTGAGCATGCAGACCAGCAGATTGCCTGTTTCATTGCCCAGAGGCACTGTCTGGTTTATTTTGTTAAAAAATGTCACCATCCTCCCCGATCTCTCTCTCGTCCTTTTCACCGTCGCCACCATCTTGAAATAATGCCACACCAAATGAATGGGCTGTTATCAATAACAAAAATATTTGATATCTACCAACCAAAACTAGAAAGTCATGATGCTAAGAGACATTTGCTATGGTGTAGGACATGGCTCTTAACTCATATTTGTTGAGAGGGATGAAGAAAGTCTGAAATGTGGATAATTTGTTCTTTATCAGAATATTCAGTCTGATGAATTAAAAATCGAGCCCAACTCAAGCATGTGTGTTCTGAGTCACAAGGCCGCTGGTCCTGTATTTCCACATGACAACTGAGGGCCATGTACAGAGTGGTCTGCACAATATATATTCGTTTAGAAAAAGCTACCAAATTTTGGGAAAAAAATCTTTTTGACTACGAATACTAATTATACACCTGGGTGTGACTTGCTAAGCAGTTTGGGGGGGACTATGGGGATGAAACTGGACCTGAGTGGTAATCAATCTGCTGCCCAAATTACTTCCCAATGACATTCATTCTCCTACCGTCCAAGTCTAATCACACCCTTATATACTAATTCATTGCAGGTTTACCTTTAAACTTGCTTTCTTGCACTCCACTCTTATCCTTGCAAACATTATAAAGTTCTGGTTTCAGCTGGTATAAGTGCGGTCCAACAAAAACTAGGGAGGTCCTGTGTTGAGTTAGTTGGTCACAGTAAGAATGGTGAGGGCAGCTCATTTGACTAGAACAGAGACGCATCAGCCAGAATTTCCACTTCTGATCTCTGTTGGGCTCGGATGTGACATCTCGTGTGTCTGGGCAGGCAACTGATGATCTCATGTGCAGAATAGTGATTGTCTATGGAACTTATCCACAATACAAGTCAATGTCTTCAGGAAAATGGCAGTAAAGATGTTGGGATTAGATCTGGCCTTGGTGTGGCCACAAAGCTCATAGCCTACCTCAGGGTCACTTCCAATAATTCTACATCATTTCGTTGATATGGAGACCAAACATAGCACAGTTTCCTTTGCACCAGATACAACTTCAACATTAGACATTTAAAGAGGAGAATGGCAGCCCCTAATCCCTACTTGCTGATTGATCTCACTTTCTGCCTTATTACCACCATACACCTTAGGCCTTTGAATTTCAACCAGGGCTCTCATGTCACGTTCCATTAGCCCAGCACAGTACAGAACACAAAATGGGCCTAAATAGTAAATGCAAAACTGCTTTAATCCATGGTTTTAAGGAATTGCGTACCTTGCAATGAGTGCTTGAGATGTAGAACCGTTTGAGGTTTGCTTTGCTCAAGATTTTATTTCACAGTTGTCTTATTATATTAATGAGGAAGTTGGTATGACATCAGGAAAATTACTGTGACATCACAGAGAAACTATTACTCCTGTGCTTTCCTGACAAAATACTATTTCTCATGGCCAATATCAACTAGAGGAGTGGCAGATGTGGATAGTTACAAGGATAGGCATTATTTGTAGCAATCTATATACATTAGGAGTGTAATATGTGAATAGTTCCTTGCACAAATGTTATGTGTAGATACACAGATATGAACATACTTGTATACGTACTTATGAAGGTAGCATCAATATATGAACTGCTCCTTGGCAACATGACTGCAGGCAGGGGTCAGGTTCCGCACGCTACCAACTCTTCAGTCACTTCCCCCAAACCCTCACTTCCATACTCTCAAACTGCTTGGCTGAATTCAAATCCTAGATGAGCCCCAATTTTCTGCAGGTCAGCATAAGAATGATCAAAGTCATTGACCCGGATACAGCAGTCAGCAACAAAGATATGATGCTTGCTATTCATAATGTTTACTGTTGCCCACAGATGTTTTGTGAGCAGCAACTTATGGTTGCAGGTCCTTTTCAGCGTGGCAGCCTCCAGAGGGAACCTGTGAACAGGGCATGCAATAGCATGGATCTTCAACCAATCGGATTGATGAATCTGCACTGATAAACTAGGGACATGAAATTCATTTGCCTTGGTTTTTGGGCATGGAGGTTGTGATTCACAATGCCCATTGGAAGTGAGTTGGTAAGACACAAAATTCATCTATCCCCCTCCATTCTCTGACAGCAATGTGGTCTTGAGAAACTTCCACTCAAGCCCCAGACTCCATTTCTCTGTCCTCTACTCACCCCAGTGGGTCAAGTGGCATTGTGACAAACGTATGAATTCCAGGCAGCCCCCCCCTTTTTAAAGGTATTATTTCTATAAAAAGAGACGTTGCAGCAATGTATTTCTGGCTGCTAGGTAATCACTTTTTGCCTTTGCGGGACATAGATAATGTTACACCAGAGAAAGGCGAGGGCTCCCTGCTTTAGAGATGCCACCCTGGACGCACAATGCAGGGAAGTGGAGGCCACAAAGGAGGCCATCTTTCAGGCAGGGGGATGGTAGCTGTCAAGTAAATGAGGCTCTGTAGGGAATAGGAGTAGGTGGCAAGGATAATCAAAGCCCAGAGCATGGTTTCCAGAATATGGCAGCAGCGCTGGCAACATTTAATGATCTCGTGCTGTTAGGGAAAGTGACTGAATCCATCTATACATCACACCTCTCAACTACCACACAGCACACCTTTCACACTGCTGCATGCACCACATCCCCATCATGACCAAAGCAGCACACCCTGACATCCCAACATCATTATACTCCACCTCACCCACACAGACCTTCCAGTCAAGCCATCTCTAGACACATATGCAAACAGCTAGTCAGCTCTGGCAGGTACACCTGGCAAGCACAGTCAGACACAGTCACTGATATTCTGATCTCTCTCTCTACCAAGAGAAGGTCACCCACTATAGGAGGGAGACGAAAAGGGCTGGCGGAGGACCACCCCTTCACCACCACTGAGGAGATGGTCCACAAGATAATGGCACCAGTTCAACAGAGCCAGTGATGCTCGCTGCTGCTGGCGCCATCTTGAATGATGGAAAAACTGCTGCCTTATGTACCTTCTACACTCACTCCTCAACCACATCATGAAAGGTTCTATAAAATGGAGTGGAGCAAACTTCTGCTTTCCTCACCACCTCCCCTTTCCTTACAGCCCCTCTTCCCTTGTACTTTAATGCTTTCAATGGTCAAGAACTGCTAGTTGCTCAGCCCTTGCAGCCTCTAGTGAAAAGGCAAGAGGAAGAGCAGACTTCTAAGGAAGAAGCACCATAATTTATCCTAACCCTTGCAACCACCAGCTCAGATATTATCACAGCATGGATCTTAAAGGCTAATTTAGAACCTGGGATCTGCATGTGGTGAGTCTCTGGGCATGAGTGGGCTTCAGCAGATCAGGGGGACATGTCAGCTCATGTATGAACTCCGCAGAGGGTGAGGTCACAGGTTCTGCTGTAGGGAATTTGATTGAGGATCTTGTAGGGGAGGGCGACAGGAAAACTCTGATGTACACCCGAGATGCTTGGTACTTTGGCGGGCCTGCCAAGTAGCCTACAGTCCCTGGCAAGGAGCATGGAGGAATCTAGCACCATTGTGGCACAGGGCATCACGCGGAGCTTGAAGCCCATCCTTTACACTGTGGAAGTAGAGGACATCTCCATGACAGCACCACCAGACTGACCCATGACGGAGTGTCTGCTGGCCATTCTCAGTTTCCACTACAACTCTTGTATAGTCCTCCTGATGTATTACTACTGCAGTGGAAGCTCAGACAAAGGTGATGGGATGCCTGGCTGCTGCTGCCGTGGATGTGCAGCTCAATACTCTTGCAGCAGTCCATCAATTTCTACTCCAGTAGATTGCTAGGATTGTTGAGAAGCTACCCCAGTGTCAGTGGCACCGTGGAGCACAAACTTGTGCTCACTTAGCATTCATGTTCCCAGAATTGACAGCCCGACAGTACCCTTGCGGTTGCCTGTCAGCCAGGCAGCCCGCCCAAATTGCTGCTACCCATACTGAGGTGGTGCAGTCTGAAACCGGGTTCAGAAGGCTCAAAACTGCTCGAAGGCATCTTGCAAGGGCCATCTACAGTCTCCCTAGTGGCAGTCAGCACCCTTCACCAGCCATACTGCAGCCACTAAGGTAGTGCTGTGTCGCAGCAATAGGCCAGGTAAATCATCCACAAGACAGGATCGAAGGGACTGCACAAAGGTGAATAGTTCTGTTTTTTGTATTATTGGCCGAACACTTCTGTTCTGCAGCCCAGGTTTGATGGAGGTAGCAAAGGTGAGAACGATTTCCACTGGGGGAGTGGGAAGGCTGGCCACACGCGATCTTGCACTATTCAACTCTTTAACTATGCATCCACAAGGGGCTAGGCAGGTGAGGCGGCAAGGAGGCATCCCCAGCATTACCTCATGGGGTCGAAGGTCCGGGCCCCATATTTAAAGGGCATTCAGGCAGCCTGCACTATCCCTCCCGGACAAGCTGCACAATCCTCCGTGCAAAGGTGGCACTCTCCCTCCCCGGACAGAATACACTATCACACCCGGACAGGCTGCACTGCCCCTCACCGGACAGCCTACACTCTCCCTTGCAGACGGCCTGCCCTCTCCCTCCCCAGACGGCCTGCACCCTCCCTCCCCGGACGGCCTGCACCCTCCCTCCTCGCACAGGTGGTACTCTCCCTCCCGGACAAGCCGCCCTCTCCCTCCCCGGACAGGCTGCACCCTCCCTCCCTGGACAGGCTGCGCTCCCCCTCCCTGGATAGGTTGGACTCCCCCTCCCTGGACGGCCTGAACCCTCCCTCCCCAGACAGACCGCGCTCCCCCTCCCCGACAGGCCGCGCTTCCCCTCCCCGGACAGGCCGTGCTCCCCCTCCCCGGACAGGCCGCGCTCCCCCTCCCCGGACAGGCCGCCCTCTCCCTCCCCAGGCAGGTTCCGCTCTCCCTCCCCGGGCATGCTGCACTAGTCTTCCACCTTTGCCTGGCCACTGCTCCATCCCTTTCTCTCCCTTGCTCATCCTCTATGCAACTTGCACTTCGACCACCCAGTCTCAAGCATTTACACATTTTTCCCAAAGTGGACAATGCAGCAGGAACTCGCTGTTAATCATGGAAGAAGCCTACTTCGCCAGGTCACAACACTTTTATATGCGGTGGTGAATAGGCTCACTGACGCTCAGTTTTGGCTCCACCAGAGTCATTCATCTCCTGACCTCATTACAGCCTTGGTCCAAACATGGACAAAAGAGAGAAACTCCAGAGGCGATGTGGGAGTGACTGCCCTTGACATCAAGGCAACATTTGACCGATTGTGACATCCAGGAGCCCTGGAAAAATTGAAGTCGATGGGAATCAGGGGGAAAACTTTCTGCTGGTTAGAGTTATACCCTGCACAAAGGAAGATGGTTGTGGTAGTTGGAGGTCAGTCATCTCAGCTCCAGGACATCACCGCAGGAGTCCTTCAGGGTAATATCCTAGGCCCAGCCATCCTGAGCTGCTTCATCAATGACTTCCTTCCATCATAAGGTCAGAAGTGGAGATGTTCGCTGATGATTGCACAATGTTCAGCACCATTCACGACTCCTCAGATACTGAAGCAGTGCATGTTCAAATGTAGCAAGACCTGGACAATATCCAGGCTTGGGCTGACAAGTGGCAAGCAACATTATCCTCAGACAAGTGTCAGGCAATGACCATCTCCAACAAGAGAGAATCTAACCATCGCCCCTTGACATCCAATGGCATTACTGGATTCTCCATTATCAACATCCTGGTGGTTACCATTGACCAGAAACTGAACTGGAGTAGCCATATAAATACTGTGGCTATAAAAGCAGGTCAGAGGCTAGGAATTCTGTTGTGACTAACTCACCTCCTGACTCTCCAAAGCCTGTCCACCATCTACAAAGCACAAGTCAGGAGTGTGATGGAGCACTCTCCACTTGCCTGGAGGACTGTAGCTCCAACAGCACTCAAGAAGCTTGACACCATCCAGTACAACGCAGCCTGCTTGACTGGCACCCCATCCACAAATATTCACTCCCTCCACCACCAATGCACAGTGGCAGCAGTGTGTACCATCTACAAGATGCACCGCAGGAACTCACCAAGGCTCCTTCCATAGCACCTTTCAAACCCACAGCTGCTACCATCTAGAAGGACAAGGGCAGCAGATAGATTGGAACGCCACCAGCTGGAAGTTTGCTTCCAAGCCATACACCATCCTAACTTGGAAATACATTGCCGTTCCTACACTGTCACTGGGTCAAAATCCTGGAACTCCCTCCCTAACAGCACCATGGGTATACTTACACCACAGGGACTGCAGAAGTTCAAGAAGGCAGCTACCACCACCACCTCAATTGCAATTAGGGAAGGGCAATCAATGCTGGCCTAGCCAGTGACGCCCACATCCTGTAACTCTTTTGAACCCTTTTAGAGTCAACCAGATAAACTAAATTAACAAAATTATGGACAAATTAAAAAGCAGCCCCTTGAAGGGAAACTACAAAAACAAAGACAAAATTTAAAGGAAACTTACAAATATTAAACCAAAATGTAATTAAGAGGGTCAATAAAACACCCTAGTCCCCGTGGTGCCCACCAGGCATGGAAGGCCTCGACAGTGCCGGCAGACACCATGTATTCCCTCTCCAGGGACACCCGGCCGTGAACATAACCGCAGAAGAGGAGCAGACAGTCGGGTCGGACGACCCCCTCGATCACCCACTGCCTAGATCTGTTAATGGCCAACTTGGCCAGGCCCAGGAGCAGGTTCATGAGGAGGTCCTCCTCCTTCCCGGCCCCCCTCCGCATCGGCTGCCCGTGGATCAGGAGCGTGGGACTGAAGTGCAAACAAAACGGAAGCAAAAAGTCTTTCAAATAACTAAAAAGGGGTGCAGCCTACAACAGTTTACATATGCATGGTCCACGGATTCCACAAGGCCGCAAAAGACACATGGATAGGACTGTTGCATGCAACACCCTCCACCCCAGGTTCCCGATAGAAAATAGGAGGACGCCCCCATAGAGGGCCCCCCACTAGGGACCTCCACCACAGGATGGCAACAAGGCATGCCAGGGCATGCCCAGGCAGCGGGCGAGGGCAAGGGAGTGAAGGATGTGCAGCAGCAGCCCATACAGGAAACCCTTCCGCGCCGTGCTAAAGGACACAGAGGGCATTTCCACAAGGCGACTCAGGTTGCGGGTCACTGGCTTCCGAGGGAGAGTTTGGGGCTTGGGGCCAATGTGAAATTCCGTCCGAACAGGGGTACACTCGGATGGAAAACCACCACGCACCTGCACCACCTCGAAGCCCAGAATGATGTTGGGCCTGAGCACAATCGTCCTAAGGTCTTGAATGGCATTGGCCCCGAGCCAGACATCCGCCGACGCACGTTGCACTGACTCCTGGGGAATCATCCAGCCCACTCCTTCTCCATCTAGCACGTCCCTGATCCTGGTCACCCCGGCAGCTGCAGCCCTCCTCTCCGCCAGCCACTGAAAAGGGCGGAGGGGTGGATTCCTGAGCATTGGCTCCCTGATGATAGCCTAAACTCCTGACAGCAGAGAGCTGCGTCGTGAGGCAACCATGTTCCAGATCTTGATCAGGTCCTGGTAAAAGCTAGTTCTAGGGAGCAGAGTCGCAGGGCAGAGTTCCAGAGCGGTGAGTATTGAAACCTTACCTTGGGAATTCACGGCCTAGTTCCAGGGAGCAGAGTCGGAGGGCGGAGTTCCAGAGCGGTGAGCGGTGAGTATAAAAAAGACAGGCAATGCCTGCAAGGAGCCACAAAGTCACTAAGATCTACAAACAGGAGCTGCGCGTCATAATTCAGGCCATGCACCTGGCAGAAGAAATACGTCGCCAGGGCACACCATCTTGGAGGGGGCTCTACATAAAGTTATCGCTGCAGGGCCTGAAGGCGGAAAGTCGCCACCTGGGTGCGTAGGCACACCAGCGCCTGACCGCCCTCCCTAAGCAGGAACCTCAGAACCTCAGCAGCGACCCAATGCAGCCTTTTGTCCCAGAAGAAGTCGACGAGCATTCTCTGGATTTTTGTGACAAAGTCCAGGGGAGGGGTCAAAGTGACCAACCGGTACCACAACGTGGCGGCAATCAACTGGTTTATGACCAGAACTCGACCCCGGTAAGACAGCACTCAGAGCAGTCCTGTCCAGCACCGCAGGCGAGTGGTGACTTTGGCCTCCAGCTCCTGCCAGTTCGCTGGCCAAGATTCCTCAGCAGGACAGAGGTGGACCCCAGATCACATCCTGTTATTGAATTTAAAAAATGAACGTCCTGATTTCTCACTGGTGGGGAAATTAATTTGAAGGGGAACTTAATTCTGGCAAGGCAGCCTTTTAATGAGCATGCATGAGATGCTAATGCATGCACAAGGGCTTGCAGACATTATTTATCGGGAAGTTTGACCCGCCTTTAAAGTCCCAAGAACAGAATTGCAAAAGTTCATCCCGCCATCGGGAAACCGATTTTTGGCTTCTCGCCACTCTCCCACTAGCCAAATTCCCACCGCTGACAGCCTGGAAGATTGCCATTGATATATTTCTGGATTAAATTGTTGAGTGAAGGTTTTTGCTGTTGGTCTTTGTAGGGTGATGTTAGCCAAGGGGACTTTGTGATGGGGAATCTGAATTGGATGTACTGTTAGGGTTGGTGGGTTCATGTTGGGTATAGGGAAGTTCATTTCAATTGAAGGGAAGCTTCACTATGTGGTGCCTTTCACTCCATTCAAATGCATATGGTCTCTTCCCCTCCTCCTCTTCCTGAGGTGCCCTCCGGATCCCAGGAGGTAGTCATTGGGTCCTCACAATTCCAAGGTCGTGCAGGATGCAGCGTGCCACCACAAATGTGAAGACTCTCTCAGACATATACTGCGGCGATCCCCCTGACCGACCTGAGCAGTGAAATCTCTACTTCAGCCCAGCCACATTCAGTCATGATTGGTGGTGGACAATTAAACAACTCACTGGAGGAGGCGGCTCCACAAACATGCCATTCCTCAATGATGGGGGAGCCCAGCACATCAGTGCAAAAGATAAGGCTGAACTATTTGCAGCAATCTTCAGCCATAAGTGCTGAGTGGATGATCCATCTCGGCCTCCCCCGGAGGTCCCTAGTATCACAAATTCCTGTCTTTACTAATTCGATTCACTCCACATGATATCAAGAAATGACTGAAGACACTGGATACTGTAAAAACTATGGGCCTTGAAAACATCCCAACAATGGTACTGAAGACTTGTGCTCCAGAACTATCCGCGCCCCTAGCCAAGCTGTTCCAGTGCAGCTGCAACACTGGCATCTACCCGGCAATGTGGAAAATTAACCAAGTATGTCTTGTACACAAAAAGCAGGACAGATCTAACTCGACCAATTGCCGCCCCATCAGTCTACACTCCATCATCGGTAAAGTAACGGGAGGTGTCATCAACAGTGCTATTAAATGACACTTACACAGCAATAACCTACTCACTGAACTCAGTTTGTGTGTTTTTTTAATTCATTCACGGGATGTGGTCTTCACTGGCTGGGCCTGCATTGATTGCTCATCCCTAGCTTCCCTTGAGAAGGCGGTGGTGAGCTGCCATCCTGAACCACCCACAGTGCTGTTAGGAAGGGAGGATTTTGACCCAGCAGCAGTGAAGGAACGGTGATATATTTCCAAGTCAGTTTTGCTGGGGTTCCTTGATGCCACACTCGGTCAAATGTGGCCTTTATGTCAAGGGCAGTCATTCTCACCTCACCTTGGGAATTCAGCTCTTTTGTCCATGTTTGAACCAAGGCTGTAATGAGGTCAGGTGCTGAGTGGCCCTGGCGGAACCCAAACTGGCTGTCAGGGCCACTCAGCACCAGACCTCATTACAGCCTTGGTTCAAACACAGACTTAAAAACTGAACACAAGAGGTGAGGTGAGAGTTACTGCCCTTGACATCAAGGCCGCATTTGACTGAGTGTGGCATCAAGGAGCCCTAGCAAAACTGGAGTCAATGGGAATCAGGGGGAAAACTCTCCGCTGGTTTGAGTTATACCGAGCACAAAGGAGGATGGCTGTGGTTTTTGGAGCTCAATCATCTCAGTCCTGGGACATCATTGCAGGAGTTCCTCAGGGTAGTGTCCTTGGCCCAACCATCTTCAGCTGCTTCATCAATGTCCTTCCCTCCATCATAAGGTCAGAAGTGGGGATGATTGCACAATGTTCAGCACCATTCACGACCCCTCAGATACTGAAGCAGCTGAAGCAGCCCGTCTCCATATGCAGCATGACATGGACAATATCAGGGAGGTGATGGCAAAGTGGTATTTTCGCTGGACTAGTAATCCAGAAACCCCGGGTAATTCCCTGCCGACCTGGGTTCAAATCCTGCCATGAGAGATGGTGGAAATTGAATTCAATACAAATCTGGAATTAAAAGTCTAATGATAACCATGGAACGATTGTCGTAAAGACCCACCTGGTTCACTAATGTCCTTTAGGGGAGGAAACCTGCTGTCCTTACCTGGTCTGGCCTACATATGACTCCAGACCCACAGCCCTGTAAACAAGGAGAATTAGGGATGGACAATAAATGCAGGCCTACCCAGTGATGCCCACATCCCATGAATGAATTTTTAAAAAATTCAGGCTTGGGCTGGCAAGTGGCGGATACATTTGCACCACACAAGTGCTAAGCAATGACCATCTACAACAAGAGAGAATCTAACCAACTCCTCTTGACACTCAATGACATTACCATCGTTAACACCCCCACTATTAACAGCCATGGAGTTACCATTGACCAGAAAATGAACTGGACCAGCCATATAAATACTGTGGCTACAAGAGCAGGTCAGAGGCTAGGAATCCTGCAGCGAGTAACTTAGGCCCTGACTCCTCAAAGTCTGACAACCATTAACAAGCCTTAAGTAATGAGTGTGATGGAATACTCTCAATTTGCCTGGATGACTGCAGCTCCAACAAGACTCAACAAGCTCAACACCATCCAGGACCACGCTTAATTGGCACCCCATCCACCACATTCACTTCCTCCACCTCCGATGAACAGCAGTGTGTACCAACTACAAGATCTACTGCAAGAACTCGCCAAGCATCTTTCAACAGCATCTTCCAAACCCACGATCTCTACCACCTGGAAGGACAAAGAGAGCAGACAGATACATGGGAAAACCACCACCTGCAAGTCCCCCTCCAAGCCACACACCTTCCTGATACGGAACTATATCGCTGTTTCTTCACTGTGACTGGGTCAAAATCCTGGAACTCCCTAACAGCACTGTGGGTGTACCTACACCACATGGACCGGAGCAGTTCTAGAAGGCAGCTCACCACCACCTTCTCAACGGCAATTAGGGAAGAATAACAATTGCTGACCTTGAGATTGACGCGCATATCCCATGAAAGAATTTTTTGAAAAGGCCATGTTCCACATTGTTACATGTGACTCCATAGCTCTCATTGAAGGTATCCTGATCCTATGTGGTGGGATGGTGAAAGGGGGCCATGAGCCATGTGTGGAGGGGTATTCCTTCTCACTGAGTAACCATCCTACAGCGTATCTTGAAGGCTCCAAGACTGCGAGTTGCTGGTGGTGGCAGGATAAAGGAATTGTGGATGTTGTCAAACTAGCAAGCTTTCACCAGAGAGGTTGTTTGGCTTTTGAGAATTAAATAATTAACATTCATCATGCTGTTAAAAATTTAATTATACCCCAACTTACTTTGTGTATCTAGTGGGTAAGTACTGCAAATTCACACCCTTCACATGTGTAAATGTTGTGTCTCAAGGTGAGGTCCTAGTGTAGTGAAGCTTGCAGAGGAGCAGGGCAATTTGACAGCAGCTCCCTGATGTCATTGCTTAGCTACACATGTGCAGAAGCAGGAATTGCTGTCCAATTTAAAAATAATAGTGAGCACAGTAAATTTCTACAGCAAAACCTGGTCAATGCCTTTAATTCCCGAGCTCTTTTGGCACTCTGGCCACTCTGTCAGGCTAAATCAGTGTTTGTAATCTCAGTTGAATATTCAATCCCAAACTAAGGTTTAAACTTTAAATGCTATCTATCACCAAGATGACTTATTTCTATCTCTGCAATATCACCCACCTATGTCCCCACATCACCAACACTAATCCACCCTCCACTCCCACCTCCATGACTGAAACTCTGAGACATGGGTCTCTATCATTTATAGAATCATCTATGCCAACACCCTTTTTACTGGCCTGAAATCCTCCTCTCTCTGTCTCCTCTCCTGCACTAACTTTATTCCCTCCACCCCTCTTGCTGACTATCACTGGCTCCGTGGACGCCAGCATGTATTACATTTAAAATCCTTGCTTAGGATGGTGAGTGGCTTGGAGAGCAACTTGCATGTGGCGGTGTTCCCATGCACCTGCTGCTCTTGTCCTTCTAGGTGGTAGAGGTCACGGGTTTGGAAGGTACTGTGGAAGGAGCCTTGGTGAGTTGCTGCAGTGCATCTTGTGTTACGATCCCAGCTGATGTTTCTGCTGGACAAGCCTGATCTCAGGTTGGAACCCGGCTTGACAGATCCTAACTTTTATTTTTTGTTTAGATACTTGGAGAGTGGCTGCTGAACAGAGTCACAGGAGTCAGCTGATGAACATTTAACAAAAGAATAAAGAATTTATTAAACAAGAAAAGATGAACTATATTACAATACTCCTTCACCCACAACTATACCATTACAGATATATACAGATTTGAAAAGATAACACAAGTTACAAAAGCTATCCTATGCTCTAATGCTCACAGTAAGTACGCAGTCCATGTAAACCAATAGGTGACCTGTGGTCAGACACACCACACTCTGAAACCAAATGACAGATGCCACCACAAACAGATGCTATGAGTCTCTCATCAGCTCCTCCCAGACGCTTGTCACATTGTGAGCCAACCAGTCTCACTGAACTCTGTCTTTCACATGAGGCTTTCTCACCCCCACTCTCCAATAACTCGCTTTGGAATCTTCTCCCAAACCAATGATTTCTCTCAGATGCTTTCCGCAAGGGTCCACTTCCAGGGTTTCAAACTCTACCTCTGATGTTCCTCTCCCCTAGGTCACCACATGCATTTTCTTCCACACACACTCTCTCAGTGACTCAGCCATCAACAGTACACCACTGCTTCACATGCTCACAGCAAAGAGTTACAGACCTTCAGCCGTCTCTTTGGACCTTTTGGCCTCTCACTTTAAATCTACTTCCTGCAGCTTTTCGTCCCTTAAGTTTAAAGCTTGGAGCCTTCCTCTGCTCCTCGCTCTTAACTTAATTTAATAGGACCTTTTCCAGGTTCTTGTCCTTCCTTTGATTAGGTCTTCTTGGGACTTTCCCCTGTTTCTGTCTCACTCTTTGGCCTTGGGACCTTTCAGTTCTTTTGGGAAATCTGCTCTCACTCTGCAGCTCCCTCTCCCAGTGTCCAGTCTCTCTGGAACCCTGGCTTCAACTTCAGTTTGGGAGTTGCTATTTACCCCTCTGCTCCAGTCTCTCTCTGACAGCTATTTTCAACTGAACTCAAACTGCTTTCTCTTTATTTTTTTCTCTGTGTGTGTGTGCGTGTGTGTGTGTTGTGGGGGTTGCAGGGAGGGGTCCTATCTCCCTGGACCTCTGTTGCTAGGTAACAGCACAGTTTTTTCTACTCTTGTGTTTGCTTTAACTTCCCTTAGAGTCGTAAGACTCATTAGAAATGCAGGTGTACAAACAGCTTTAGACTTGCTGTCTCCCTCAAAAATAAAATTAGATCCCAGGTTTCACCTTTTAAAGTGAAACTAAAACTGAACTTGACCATTTCCTAACACACAAATACAGAAATACAAATCAAAGTTAAACTTTAAGGCTAAAACTAATTCCTAACACCCACAAATACAAATACTTAAACTGTCTCTATTTCCTAACACTTGTAGATGGTACACACTGTTGCCACTGTGCCTCGGTGGTGCAGGGAATGAATGTTTATGGATGTGGTGCCAAACAGGTTGACTGCTTTGTCCTGGGTGGTGTCCAGTTTCTTGAGTGTTGTTGAAGCTGCACTCATACAGGCAAGTGGGGAATATTCCATCACACTCCTGACAAGTGGCGCTACTGAACCACTCTTGTTGATGGAAATTGAAGTCCCTCACCCAGAGTACATTCAGTGCTCTTGCCACCCTCAGTCCCTCTTCCACTTGGTGTTCATAATGGAGAAGCACTGATTCATCAGCGGAGGGAGAATGGTACATGGTAATCAGTAGGAGGTTCTTTGCCCATGTTTGACCTGATGCCATGAGACCTCATGGGGTTTGGAGTCAATGCTGAGGATTCCCAGGGCAATCCCTCCTAATTGTACACTAATGCGCCACCACCTCTGGTGGGTCTGTTCTGCTGGTGGGACAAACATAGAAACATAGAAAATAAGAGATGGAGTAGGTTATTCAGCCCTTCGAGCCTGCTCCACCATTCAGTGTGATCATGGCTAATCTTCTATCTTAACGCCATATTCCTGCTCTCTCCCCATACCCCTTGATGCCTTTCGAGTCCAGAAATCTATCTATTTCCTTCTTAAATATATTCAGTGAATTGGCCTCTACAGCCCTCTGTGATAGAGAATTCCACAGGTTCACCACCATCTGAGTGAAGAAGTTTCTCCTCATCTCAGTCCTAAATGACCTACCTCATATCCTGAAACTATGACCCCTTGTCCTAGACCCCCTAGCCAGAGGAAACATCATCCCTGCATCCAGTATGTCCAGCCCTGTCAGAATTTTATACATTTCAATGAGATCCCCTTTCATTTTTCTAAACTCCAGTGAATACAGGCCTAGTCAACCCAATCTCTCTTCATAAGACAACCCTGCCATCCCAGGAATCAGTCTGGTGAACCTTCGCTGCACTTCCTCTATGGCAAGTATATCCTTTCTTAGGTAAGGAGACCAAAACTGCACTCAATACTTCAGGCGTGGTCTCACCCAAGACCCTGTACAGCTGCAGTAAGACATCCTTGCTCCTGTACTCAAGTCCTCTATCAATGAAGGCTAACATACCACTTGTTTTCTTAACTGCTTGCTGCACCTGCATGCTTGCTTTCAGTGATTTGTGTACAAGGACACCCAGGTCCCTTTGTACATCAACATTCCCCAATCTATCACCATTTAAATAATACTCTGCCATTCTGTTTTTCCTACTAAAGTGAATAACTTCACACTTATCCACGTTATACTGCATCTGCCATGTATTTGCTCACTCACTCAATTTGAGTAAATCACCTTGAAGCCTCTTAACTTCTTTCTCACTGCTCACATTCCCACCAAGTTTTGTGTCGTCAGTAATCTTGGAAATATTACATTTGGTTCCCTCATCCAAATGTCAGAATCATATCTCTCGAGACTGAATTTTTCTTTAACAAAATGAAAGAACATGGCATGATCTGGACATTTGGATGTTAACATAGGATTTTTTTTTTTTAAGTGTTCATAAGTTCACCTTGGAACTGTCAACAAGTAGGCCTCTTTCAAGAAATTATCTGACCTTCATGGTACTTAATGAAGATCTGGTTGTTTGTTTTGAACTGCAATCCCTTTAACTTGGAGAAAACAACTGAAAAGGAAGGTTGGTAACTTGCTGGAAATCACATAGGTGAGAGGGAAAATACTTAAGTTGTGAACCTGCTTGTTTTGAAGGCAGTTTTGTTGGAGAATAAGCTGAGGAAGGAAGGCTACCCTAATTGGCTCTCTTTCTCCAGTTTCTCTGCAATTATGTGTGGCTATCAACCTATAGCCAGAGAGCCCTCATCTGAGTGTAACTAGTCTGCATTTGGACCTGTAAAACTGAGACCAGTTGGTGAGAACTTCCAGACATTCACCAGGACCAAGGGACATATCGAGACCCTGCAGACTTTATCCTTTATTTTTTTACGCCCATCCTCCAGAGCCCATCTCTGCAGAGAGACTGTATCCGTTTGTCTTTGTCTGTGAGTATGTGTCTGTGTGTGTGTGCTGGAGGAATTCTTTATGAAGAGATAGATAGTTATACTTCCCGATTACAATCGTGCATTAACCAGTTCTTGAAACTTGTTTAAAAGAAGTTTTGTTTCATAATAAATTAATCATTCTGAGTTTTTTGAAAGAAGCCTGTTCAGAGTCTCTTTTCTTCTGGGTACTAGATGTATAGCTAAACAATTGGCCATTTTGGTGAGAAAATTAACCATTTAAATAAATGGTACAGCCTGCGTAGTAGTGGGGCTTGTTATTTCGTGCACTCCACCCATCCCGGTCGTAACATAAATCATTGATATATATTGTGAATCGCTCAGGCCCAAGCACTGATCCCTGCGGTACCCCAATAGTCAACGCCTGCCACTCCAAAAAAGGCCCATTTATTCTTGCTCACTAATTCCTGTCTGCTAACCAATTTCAATCCATGTCCATATATTACATCCATCCCATGTGCTTTAATTTTGCATACTAACCTCTTATGTGGTAATTTACCAAAAGCTTTCTGAAAATCCAAACACACCACATCCACTGGTTCTCCCTTATTTATTCTGCTAGTTACATCCTCAAAAAACTCCAGTAGTTTTAACAAACATGATTTCCTCAGGGATGGTGATGATTGGAACATTGTCTGTAAGGTATGATTCGGTGAATATGACTATGTTGGGCTGTTGCTTGAGGAGCCTGTGGAACAGCTCTCCCAATTTTGATACAAGCCCCCAGATATTAGTAAGGAGGGCTTTGCAGGGTTGACATACTGGGTTTGTCATTGTCACTTCCAGTGCCTAGGTCAATTTCTGGTTTCATTCCTTCTGAATTTCATAGCAGTTGATACTACTGAGTGGCTTGCTCAGCCATTTCGAGGGCATTTAAGAGTCAACCACATTGCTGTGGGTCTGGAGTCACATGTAGGCCAGACCAGGTAAGGACAGCAGATTTCAGACTTTAGTGAACCAGATGGGTTTTTAATGACAATCGATTCATGGTTACCATTACTGAGACTTGCTTTTAATTCCAGATTTTATTAATTTAATTACATTCCACCAGCTGTCACAGTAGAATTTGAACCCCTGTCCCCAGAGTATTAGCTTGGGCCTCTAAATTACCAGTCCAGCGACATTGCCACTATGCTACTGCCTCCCCTCAACTTGCAGCTCAGCCAGTTAAGGTACTGAAGGACAGCTAGGATCTGTGAGCATGTTAAACTCTTCAGACCAAAATTGGAAACAAGCTTTTGCTAAATTAAGCATTGCAAACATGAGTTTCCTAATGTGGAATGTTCACAGATCTATAGCATGGCATGCGGCAGGATTGGTTTGAGGAACACTATTGATGGGTGTATTCTAGTCCCCTTGACCTTGCAGGACTAGTACTCCATTCTCCAACACTAATACCCTACACCATGGGAAGATTGTGTAGTACTGTCACCAAACATCTACATTCAAATAGTGCAACCACTACACCCACTCAGGTTTCTGAGTTGTATGAATTGTGGTGGGGGTCCCTAGACCCTAGTCTGTTCTAAATCAGTGTTTGATCCAAATCAAAGCAGCAGCAAGGGGTCCTGCATGAGAGAGGGGCAATCACTGAAAATGTAAGTGCAGATATCAGGTGAGGACTGGATAGGCTGTAATGTGGTGCATTGCCAACATTCACTTCCAAAACTGATGCAAGAATAATGGTCAATTGGGTGAGGAATGATAGGCTGGTTTCCCAGCAAAGGCACAACATCTTCAGGAGAGGAGGTTTAAAAGATGCAGAAAAATGACGTACAACAGATTGTAAGGCTTTACCAATTCCAGCTCTTAAAGTGAAGGAAAGAAAAAGATGTAATATCTAATTGCCTTCACATTCTCCTTAAACAGATTCCAACCCTGAGAAGCCTACAAACACAAAACAAATCTGGGCAGAGGATGATGTGCCTGAGGGGTCAGAGTTTGAGGATATCTGGGATCCAAGACAACAGCCTGAGTAAGTAACTGGATTTCTGTGTACTAAAGGGGATACAATTTGTTCCATATCATGCACAATATCCTGTCAATATTAGCACACACATTCAAAACATTCCTATTGCATTCATCTGTCTCTGATAACTAATGCCGCTGAAAAAAGACATTTTGTCTAAGCTTTTCATCTTGCACTCACCAGGACACTTGCAAGAATACCAATGTCAGGGGAAGAACAATTTTATACTGCATGGGAAGAGAGTGCTGATTGGTTGGCATGTGGACTCTGATTGATAGAGTTGCTCGCAGTGTGGCACATTTTCTTGTACTAGAAGTTACATATATTAATACACAAGGCCCTGTTCTTTGCAGACAGAAAGAACATGTCCACACATTGCGCCTGTTTCAGCTAAACAAAATAAGGGATAGCCATTTACTGGTTCATTCCTTAGGGCAGTGCCTTGACCAATCAGAGTCAAGTTGCCTGGTTTAAATTTTAAACAATGCTAGGTAGTTAACTGTCAGTCACCATTAACTGGTGCATTCTTTATGGCAACGCCTCTACCAATCAGAGTCCAATCAGTACTCTCTTCTCATGCAGTATAAAGGTGTTGCTTCCCTTGACAGGAAGGGATAAAGCGCACAAATATAACAGTAAATCAAGAGATGAAACTAGAAGTTATGAAAAGAATAAAAGGATAAAACTAAGAGCTCTGTATCTGCATGTACATAGCATTCGAAACAAAACAGATGAACTGAGAGCGCACATAGAAATAAATAATTACAATTTGATAGCCATTACGGAGTCATGGCTGCAGGAGGACATGGATTGGGAACTGAATATTGTAGCGTATGGGATATTTAGGAAGGATGGGAAGTGAGGAAAAGGTGGAGGGGTGGCTCTGTTAATTAATGATGGTATTAGCACAATAGAGAGGGATGACCTAAGTTCAGGAAGCCAGGATGTGGAAACAGTTTGAGTAGAGATGAGAAATGGTAATATGGTACATAATGATGGTATTAGTACAAAAGAAGGGATGACCTAAGTTCAGGAAACTAGGATGTGGAAATGGTTTGGGTAGAGATGAGAAATGGTAAAGGCACTTGCAGGGATTGTGTACAGGCTCCCTAACAGTAACCACATAATAGGGTGGAACATAAAGGAAGAAATAATTAGAGCTTGTCAGAAAGGCATGGGGATAACCATGGGAAATTTTAATTTACATATGGACATATAGCCTAAATGAACATTGAATGTTTTCGGGATAGTTTATTAGAACAGCATGTTCTGGAGCCAACCAGACAGCAGGCTATACTAGACCTGGTGTTGTGCAATGAGATGGGAGTAATTAATGATCTAATAGTGAAGGTGCCCCGAGGTAGCAGCAACCATAATAAGATTGAATTTTACATTTGGATTGAGGGAGAGAGAAGTGGGTCTGAGACTAAGTTTTTAACCTTAAATAAGAGCTACTATGAGGGCATGAAAGCTTAGCTAGCTCAAGTGAATTGGCAAGTTATGTTAAGGGATAGGTCATTACTGGCTAATATTTAAGGGGATATTGCAGAATGAACAGAATAGAGACATTCCAACGAGTAAGAAAAAGTCCAAGGGATGGACACACTATCCGTGGTTAACTAGTAAGGTTAAATATAGTATCAAACTTAAAGAAAAAGCATCAAATTGTGCAAAGACAGGTGGCAGGTCAGAAGACTGGACAGAATATAAGGAACAGCAAAGAATGACTAAAAGACTAATAAGGAGGGAAAAATTAGAGTATGAAAGAAAGCTAGCCAGAAATATAAAAACAGATACTAAGCGCTTTTATAAATATTTTAAAAAGAAACCAGTTAACAAAGTGAGCATTGGCCCTATAGAAAGGGAGTCTGGAGAATTGATAATGGAATACAAGGAGATGGCAGATGAATTGAACAGGTATTTTGCATCAATTTTCACTATAGAGGATACAAATAACACCCAAGAAGCAGCTATAAACCAGGAAATGGAAGTGGGGGAGAAAGCCAGGAAAATTACAGTCACCAGAGAAGTGGTACCGAGTAAATTGTTGGAGCTGTGGGCTGACAAGAGCCCGGATCCTGTTGGACTTCATCCTCGGGTCCTAAAAGAAGTGTTTAGTGAGATAGTTGATGCACTGGTTTTAATTTTCCAAAGTTCCCTAGATTCGGGGAAGGTCCCATTAAATTGGAAGATAGCAAATGTAACTTCATTATTCAAAAAGGAAGGGAGACAGAGAGCGGGAAACTACAGTCCAGTTAGCTTAACATCTCTAATAGGGAAAATGTTAGAAGCTGTTATTAAAGAAGTTGTAGCAGGGCACTCTGATAAATTGAAGGTCATCAGGCAGAGTCAACGTGGTTTTGTGAAAGGGAAATCATGTTTAACCAACTTATTGGAGCTCTTTGAGGAAGTAACTTGTGCTGTGGATAAAGGAGAACCTGTAGACGTACTGTACTTAGATTTCCAGAAGACATTTGATAAAGTGCCACATCAAAGGATATTGTGGAAAATAAACGCTCATGGTACAGGGGGTAACATATTGGCATGGATAGAAGATTGCCTGGCTAACGGGAAGCAGAGAGTAGGCATAAATGGGTCTTTTTCAAGTTGGCAAGATGTAACGAGTGGTGTGCCACAGGGATCAGTGCTGGGACCTCAACTGTTTACACCTTATATAAATGACTTGGATGAAGGAATTGAAGGGATGGTTGCCAAATTTGCTGATGACACAAAGACAGGTAGGATAGTAAGTTGTGAAGAGGACATAAGGAAGCTACAAAAAGATATAGATAGGTTAAGTGAGTGGGCAAAGATCTGGAAATGGAGTATAAAAACAAAAAACTGCGGATGCTGGAAATCCAAAACAAAAACAGAAATACCTGGAAAAACTCAGCAGGTCTGGCAGCATCGGCGGAGAAGAGCAAAGTTGACGTTTCGAGTCCTCATGACCCTTCAACAGAACTAGGAAAGGGGTGAAATATAAGCTGGTTTAAGGGGGGGGGGAACCAGCTTATATTTCACCCCTTTCCTATTTCTACTTAGTTCTGTTGAAGGGTCATGAGGACTCGAAACGTCAACTTTGCTCTTCTCCGCCGATGCTGCCAGACCTGCTGAGTTTTTCCACGTATTTCTGTTTTTGTTTTGGAAATGGAGCATAATGTGGGAAAATGTGAAATTGTCCATTTTTGCAGGAAGAATAAAAGAGAAGCATATTATCTAAATGGTGAGAGATTGCAGAGGTCTGAGATTCAGAGGGACCTGGGTGTTCTAGTGCATGAAAAGTCTATCATGCAGGTACAGCAAGCAATGAGGAAAGCTAATAGAAAGTTATCATTACTTGTGAGGGGAATTGAATACAAAACTAGGGAGGTTATGCTTCATTTGTACAGGGCACTAGTGAGACCACATTTGGAGTACTGTGTAATATTGGTCCTCCTATTTAAGGATGGATGTAAATGCATTGGAAGCAGTTCAGAGAAGGTTTACCAGACTAATACTTGGAATGGATGGGTTGTCTTATGAGGAAAGGTAGGACAGACTAGGCTTGTGTCAGCTGGAGTTTAGAAGAGTAAGAGGTGACTTGATTGAAACATATAAGATCCTGAGCGGCCTTGACAAGATGGATGGGAAAATGATGTTTCCTCTGTGAGAGAATCTAGAACTAGGGGTCACTCTTTAAAAATAAGGGGTTGCCCATTTAAAACAGAGATGAGGCAAAAACTTTTTCAGTCAGAGGGTCATGAGTCTTTGGAACTCTCTTCCTGAAAAGGTGGTGGAAGCAGAGTCTTTGAACATTTTTAAGGCAGAGGTGGATAGATTCATGGTAAGCAAGGGTGATAGGTTATCGGGGGTAGGCGGGATGCAGATTTCAGGTTACTATTAGATCAGCCATGATCTTATTAAATGGAGGAGCTGTAGGGGGTGGTGGTGTGTGTCAGCTTCACCCCTGACTTCTGAGCGGTCCGAATCGCTCCCACTCCCTGGGTTCTAGACCTTGGACTTATTTGGGGGTTGTGACAAAGTGCAGCAGACAACTGGTTTTGGTGCAAGAAAAAACTGGGTTTATTGAAGTCACAAATGAACTTATAACATTAGGATTACACTGAGATTATACAGATCTACAAAGTACGCTTATTTAAGAATGGGGAACACACGGCATAACGAGGGAAAATCACGCTACTAATCCCCTTACCCTTGTCCCACCCTCAAAACCTAACTAAATTGAACTAGGAGAGGTCAGGGATCATGCTCACCAACCAGGGTTCCTTGAGAGTTCAAAATCCAGCCAGGTAAGCTGGTTGCAGTTTTGGGGCACACTCTTTGTGTCCTCTGGGGCCTACCGTCCCCACGTGGTCCTGGTCTGTGGAATCTGCGAAGGTTCTTCAGTTGGGTGGAGGGCGCGGTTGTGGGTGGTCAATCTTCGTGGAGGGCTGCCGTTGTGGCTTTGTTGTCTTCGGTTGAGCCTGCCACCCCATGCCGCTCGCCATGATGTTGCCTGCAGGCCTGCAAACCTCCAGATCTCCTCCCTCCACTTGGCTCAGCTACAACCGCTCCAAACTGCTCACTGACCAAAAACTGCTAACTTCAGATCTCTGCCCAGTTAAATTGTTTTTTTCTAATTTCTTATCTCAATCCAAATCAAGGTTAGTTCTTTGTTTGATTTTGGTGGGCTTCCCCAGGTGATCGTTGTCTCGTTGTTTTTAATGGGCTCGCATGGTATTTATCATTGTCTTCCTGTCCCCGTAACTAGTTTTGAACTGAAAGCCATTGTATATTTGGAGTATTGATGGGTTCGCATAATTGCCTTGATTGTCGCCTTCCTGCCATAGTATTTAGTAGCGATTATTTATGCAAGATTTTGATGGGCTTTAGTTTCGTGTAAGATGAAGTCTTTCTCTGGGTTGATTGTTTTAAAGGGAAGAATGCGTATTTTGTCTCCTCTCATTGTCTGGTTTCAGGTAAAAGTCCAAAAGTCATATCCTTGTTGATGATATGAAAAATGTGGGAATTTTGAGAACCCTTCAGAGCAGACTCGAGGGGCTGAATATCCTACTCCTGCTCCTTGTTCATATGTTTGTATAACATTGGTATTCTTGTGATTGTCCTGATGAGGGCAAGACAAAAAACTTTGACAAAATGTCCTTTTTCAGCAATACTCAAGTTCTATACTACCAAAGGACTATAACTAATATTCTTGAAATGGATCATCATTTCCACATCTGTTTAATATCCTGAAACCTTTTCTCTGTTTTTTCTTCTTTAAATAATCTCACAGTATCCTAACATGTTTTCTTTCATTCCCTGCTCTCTTCCTATAGATATATTATACCTAATGAGTACAAGATGGAAAGCTTCGGCAAAGTGTCTCTTTTCAGTAATATTCAAGTTTTGTTCTACCAAGCGACTGTTCTTATATATTTTTCATATTATCCTTTCTGTCACTTCTCCAGTATGTTGAAACATAGGAACAGGAGTTGACCATTTAGCTCCTTGAGCCAATTCCGCCATTTAATGAGATCACGGCTGACGCCATATACTTTGCCTTTGCCACATATTCCCTTACACCTTTGGGCTAACAGAAATCTATCAATCTTGGATTTAACATTAATAATTGACTCAGCATCATTGGCTATGAGTTCCACACTTCTACGATCTTTTGCACATAGAAGTGTTTCCTAATTTCACTTCTGAAAGGTCTGGCTCTAATTTTTGGGCTGTGTCCCCTGGTCCAAGATTCTCCAAGCAGTGCAAGTAATTTCTCTCTATCTACCCTGTCAGTTCTACTTAATATCTTGAAAACTTTGATCAAATCACTCCTTAATTTTTTAAACTAGCCAAGACTTACAAAACAAAACTTTAACAGAATCAAAATTTCTCACTCCCTCCATGTGTAAAAATAGGAATATAAATACCAACTTGTCAAGAGTCTGGCCTTGTAAATCATAGAGCCTAAAAGTCTAATTGGGAACTGCTTCTTCTTGAGTTGGAAAGGCAGAATTACACATGATGGGCTCAATGTTATGAAGTAAGCGCCCATCTGCCTGTTATAATTTCAGCATCTGTCATCGATAAAAAACAGTTTCGTAACAACAAAGTTCTTATTTAGAATTCAAATCTCATAGCAACGTTATAGCTCACCTTACCTTGAGTCTAGATTTATGTAGCAGCATGCCCATTGGAGTTAAACTGTCGAGAAACTCTGGGGAGTATAGACTTATCATCTACAACTCTAGAAATCAATACTGGTATATTCTTTTAATTCATTTGACAACTTTTTGAAAACGTTTACATTCCAATCCAGTGAATTTTAATTTTTAGCATGAAGAGTAGCTTTCAAATAATAAGTTGTATCAAATAATTGTCCACACCATTTTGCTACACTTAACCAATTCCATTGTCTCATTCACCCCTCTCATGCCATTCCCATCCCATTCCTTCCATCTCTCCCATACCATCCCCATCCAACTCTTGCCATCTCCAAATCAATTCTGATGTATTCTTTTAATTCACCTGACAGCTTTTCTAAAACGTTTTCATTCATATTTAGTGAAGCTTTGCGCCGAATTTTGTAGAGTTGATGAGGGTCACGGTGGAGAGCCAGCAAAACCCCCATGTTGCCTCTTTTGGAAAGATCCACTGCATTTTGTGCCACTCAGGCACTTAACATGCCAGTGGTGGGCTTCCCCCTGGCATCAAGGACACTGGGGCGAAAGTCCCACCCACCAGCAGCACCACCAAAAAGGAGATGGCTGCTGCTGATACTACACCCACCCAGGCCTCTGATCGAGAAGGGACCCAGGACACAGGTGAGCTATGGTGGGAAGCAGGTCCTGGGAAGGGGTTTGGAGGGGGGCGGTGGGGGAGGGTGACACCTAGTAGGAAAAAACCGTTCAGACCAGTACCCTTATTTCTCAGTTTTTACTGGTGTTCCATTTTAAGGTATACAAGACCAGTTCGGACCAGTATTCTTATTTCCCAGTTTTTACTGTTTTTCGTTGTGGGCAGCAAGTGCAAGGAATTGGCTGTAAGCAGACACTGCCTTCTTGTTGCTGGGTCCCTTGGTCAGGCACTGAGTGCCTTTAAGCATGGGGCTTTCCTTCCCGCCAGCACTCACCCCCACCTAAACTCCTCCAGGGAGCTTCCCACATTTTGAGCCCCACCCCATTGCTGATTTAATATCAATTGGCGACCTTCCCTCCCCAGACTTAATCAGGCTGGTAACAGGATCCACACCTGCCACCTCCTGCCTGATTAAATTTCCACCCCACCAGCAAATTCACCATGGGGAAGGGCACAAAATTCTGCCCTTACTGTAATCACAGAGAATTGCTTTCAAATAATAATTTGTATGAAATAATTGTCCCTGCCATTTTGCCACACTTATTCAATGCCATCATCTCATTCACCCTTCCTATGCCATCCCAATCTCATGCCATTCTATCTTTCCCATACCATCTCTCTCATACCATTCCCATCTCGTTCCTTCCATCCCTCCCATGCCACCCCTATCTCTTCAATGAAACCCATCCCATCCCTCATGGAAACAATCCTCTCAGCCAGGGTAACTTTTTTGTTTGACTCTCCTTACCTTCCTTCCTCCAATCTCCACTCTGCCACCACTGACGCCATCACCGCTGCCAACCAGTCCTCTAATTCTTTCGATCTGTCCTGTTATTTAACCTTTAGTATCCAGGTAATATTCTAGGAAGTCTACGCTGAACTCCCTGCAAAGCCAATATTTCCTTCCTAAGGTGTGGTGCTCAGATCTGAACACAGTACTTTTTAATTTGGAATGTGAGCGTTGCTGACAAGGCCAGGGATTGTGACATGCCTGACCTCGAAACCCTTGTATTGTAAAAGCCAGCATGCCATTAGACTTTTGATTATTTTTGTGCCTATTCATGTCATTTTAATGACCTGTGTACCTGGACCGCCAAATCTTTTTGAACCTCCATTGCATCTAGCTTTTCACCATTTAGAAAATACACTGATCTATCCTTTTTAGAATCAAAATGAAGATCTCAGATTTGCTTCCGTTGAAATCCATTTGCCAAAGTTTTGCCCATTCACCTAATGTATTAATATCTCTGTAATTTTATGCTTCCATCTGTACGGCTTACAATGCCACCTATCTTTGTATTTGAAACCAGATGGAACACCCAGCATTGACTTCGGCACCGGAAACGACAACGGTAATCTCAGCCCTGTTGACCCTACAAAGTCCTCCTTATGAATATCTGGAGGCTTGTGCCAAAATTGGGAGAGCTGTCTCAAGACTAGTCAAGCAACAGCCTGACATAGTCAACCTCACGGAATCATACCTTACAAATAATGTCCCAGACACCACCATCACCATCCCTGGGTATGTCCTGTCCCACTGGCAGGGCGTACCCAGCAAAGGTGGCGGTACAGTGGTATAGAGTCGGGAGTGAATTGCCCTGGGAGTCCTCACATCGACCCATGAAGCCTCGTGGCATCAGGTCAAACATGGGCAAGGAAACCTCCTGCTGATTACCACATACCGCTCCCCCCTCTCCCACCCCTCCCCCCCTCAGATTCAGTACTCCTCCATGTTGAACACCTCTTGGAGGAAGCACTGAGGGTGGCAAGGGCGCATAATGTATTCTGGGTGGGGGACTTCAATGTCCATGACCAAGAGTGGCTCGGTAGCACCACTACAGGCCAAGCTGACCAAGTCCTAAAGGACATAGCTGCTAGATTGGGTCTGCGGCAGGTGATGAGGGAACCAACAAGTGGGAAAACATACTTGACCTCATCCTCACCAACCTGTCTGCCGCAGACGCATCTGTCCATGACAGTATCAGTAGGAGTAACCACTGCACAATCCTTGTGGAGGTGAAGTCCCACCTTCACATTGAGGACACCTTCAATTGTGTGGTGTGCCACTACCACCTTGATAAATGGGATAGATTTCAAACAAATCTTGCAACTCAAGACTGGGCATCTATGAGGCACTGTGGGCCATCAGCAGCAGCAGAATTGTACTCGAACACAATCTGTAACCTCATGGCCTGGCATATCCCCAACTCTACCATTACCACCAAACCAGGGGATCAACCCTGGTTCAATGAAGAGTGAAGGAGTGAAGGTGTCAGTCTGGTAAAGCTGCAACATAGGACTACTTGTGTGCCAAACAGCGTAAGCAGCAAGCGATAGACAGAGCTAAGCGATTCCACAACCAACGAATCAGATCCAAGCTCTGCCAGTCGTGAATTGTGTTGGACAATTAAACAACTCACTAGAAGAGGAGGCTCCACAAATATCCCCATCCTTAATGATGGGGAAGCCCAGCACATCAGTGCAAAAGATAAAGATGAAGAATTTGCAACAATCTTCAACCAGAAGTACTGAGTGATGATCCATCCTCCTCCGGAGGTCCCCAGCATCACAGATGCCAGTCTTCAGCCAATTCGGTTTACTCCACGTGATATCAAGAAATGGCTGAAGGAACTGGATAGTGCAAAGGCTAAGGGCCCTGATGATATTCTGGCAATAATACTTTGCTCCAGAACTTGCCACGTCCCTAGCCAAGCCGTTCCAGTACAGCTACAACACTGGCATCTACCCGGCTATGTGGAAAATTGCCCTGGTAGGTCCTGTGTTATGACTCACACCCAGATGAGGTTCCCCAAAGTTGTTAATCCAGGTGAGACCCTTCAATTTGTCATCGTCTGGCTGGGACACCCCCAAATTGTTATGCCCTGGGTGAGGAGAGATGAACTGGCTCCCTGTCTTTATTTAGCCACCTTCCCTCCTCTGTTGGTTGCAACAAGATTTAACCTTTTGCGGACACCTTTTTCCCAGGCCCAATCGTTCTGGTTTTGAAGGATCCAATTTGATCAGACTTTCTTGTGTTAAATGTAAGAGTAAGTTTATTAACTACTAAAGGTAAGAAAGGATAAAACCCACGCATATACGGTCATACAGATTAAAAGTAAGAATTTAGCTTGAAGTATATATAAAAAAGGTATATGGAACAGTTCTTGGCTCATGGGGAGTAGGTGACTGAGAGTTGTGGCCATTGCGATTCAAGATTCCAGTAGAATTTACTCCGGCAGACGAATAGTCGGATTAGAAGTTCCAGTAGAGTTGGCCCTGGCAGATGAATAGTTAGTTTTGAGGTTCCAGTAGTGTTGAATTTGGTCGAGAGGGAGAGAGATCGGGATAACTGCAAAATGGCAATTTGCGTGTGGTTGTTCCTTCTGAGTCAAACTTCCAGCACTTGCTCTCTCTCAGAACACCCACCAACAGACAGACACCAGGGCAGATTTTCAGCTCACTTTTAACGCCTCCTTTGTATATTCCAAGTGGGAAACATTCATAAATCTGTCTGGGCATTGCTCACAGGATTTCTTGATGAGATGATGCTCATCTTCCATTATGTCCCATTGTCGCTACAGGAGGGAGCAATTAGTTTCTGGATGTCTTTAGACACTGTCCTGCACAGCAAGGCTGTGTTGCCTGCCCGGTGCCAAGGTTCGGGACATCTGCTCAGGGCTGGAGAGGAACTTGCAGTGGGAGGGGGAGGATCTAGTTGTCATGGTCCATGTAGTTACCAATGACATAGGCAGGACAAGGAAGGAGGTTCTGTATAGTCAGTATGAGAACCTAGGTACCAAATTAAGAAGCAGAATCTCAAACGTAATGATCTCTGGACTATTACCTGAGCCACATGAAAATTGGCATAGGGCAAATAAGATTAGAGAAATGAATGTGTGGCATAAAGACTGGTGTGGGAGAGTGGGTTCTGGTTTGTGGAGCACTGGCACCAGTACTGGGGAAAATACTATTGGGACGGTCTACACCTGAACCCTGCTGGGACGAGTGTTCTTGTGAATTTCATAGCTAGGGAAATAGAGAGGGCTTTAAACTAAACAATGGGGGTGAGGGATCAAGCTTGGGTAGATGTAATAAATGAAGGGGTAAATTTAAGGCAGGAAAGCATAATAGTAATATGGGAAATGAGGGGTCAGAGAATAGCAGGAAGGGACAGAGAGATAAAACCTAAGAATACACCAATAGTCAACACTAGGTGCTACAAAGATAATAAAAAGACAAAACTAAAGGCTCTGTATCTGAATGTGTGTAGCATTCATAACAAAGTAAATGAATTGATAGCACACATTGAAGTAACTAAAAATGATCTGAGAGCCATTACGGAGACATGGCTGCAGAGTGACAAGGAT
Source organism: Cetorhinus maximus (assembly GCF_964194155.1). NCBI lineage: Eukaryota > Metazoa > Chordata > Chondrichthyes > Lamniformes > Cetorhinidae > Cetorhinus > Cetorhinus maximus. The sequence continues at coordinate 15,913 of NW_027597702.1, read as the reverse complement.
TGGTTCCTTGTCATGTTGAGTTGTCATGTTGAATGTTGAGGGGTAAATGGCATTCAAGAAGAATAGGAAGTTAGGTAAAAGGTGGACGAATACCACTATTGATCAAGGATGGCATTGGTGCAACAGTTAGAGATGACCTTGGTTCAGGAGATCAGGGTGTAGAATTGGTTTGGGTGGAGATGAGGAATTGTAGGGGAAAGAGATCACGAGTGCGAGTGGTCTACAGGCCCCTAACATTAACCACAATGTAAGACAAAGTATACAAGAAGAAATATTGGGTGCTTGTGATAAAGGGACAGCAATAATCATGGGTGATTTTAACCACACTGATAGCCACAAGATTCCAGGAGGAATCAGGTGCAGGCAATGGGAAATGGCCACATTCCTTCTGTCCCTTAGTGCCATACCAGTGGATTGAAAGGGCCTTACAACCAATGATATCAAGGTCAAGTTCAGCATTTGGACTTGCACCATCAACCCTCATGATTCACCAGGCCCTAATCTTTGGAAAGGTCACTGGCGAACCCTGTATCCATGCCCTCTGGGAAGTGAAAGTCGGTATGACAGTGCAAAGGCTGTGTCAAAGGACCTGATGCAGTCGTCACTACTTTAATGAGAAACTTTTGGCAGACACTGAGACGCGCACATGGTTAGAGAGACCATCATGGCTGCAGGTCTTGCCCTTTGGCACTACCAATGAAGACAGCCATCTCATTTTGAGAAACAATTATAGCTAACCCCCCCAAGGCTATTGAGCACACACAACTCCATCTTACCATGTAAGGAGTAGAAGTTACTAAAGCATTTTGCAAACACTTCCAGTAAAGAATTTGACACATCTCCCTGACATAACACAAGGGTTGAGTAACTATCGTGACTCAGCTGCACATCACATGAATGTGAGGCTCACTTAGTTGGACTGTGGCTCACCCTCTCAATAAGAGGGCACATAGATGTATATACACAGCTCTTTCAAATGACGAGACCATTCTCATGAACAGCAAATGTATTTACAAATGTATACAGTGATTGAACACCTGGGACCTAGAGTGATGTCAAAGTTTCTTCATTTTTCTAACCCTGCCGCTACATCTTGGTGCATTCCCAACTCCCACAGTAGAGGTGGAGGCAACCTGCTCACTGCTACCCCTTGCTGTCTTTGGAGACTTTGGCAGGCATCCTCTGGAGGGCCCCAGCCTGCTTTGGGTCTCCTGCTGTGGGACAAATGCATCCACCCCGGCCTGTACAGCTGGAGGTGATGGGGTCACAGGCAGAGGGGATTGGGATTGTCTGGACATTCTCGGAGTCACCTGGGTGGATGGCCCCGGGGTCTCCAGCACTGGTCGTCCTACCTCTGAGTACCGGGGACCTCTGCCTGACTCCCTGAGGAGAAGGTGCTCCTGGAGGTAGGTCAAGGTGCATTGCCACCCCCTCACCTAGCCACTGATGGATCCCACCAATGGCTATAGCGATGGAGTGCAGGTCCGTGCACAAATCCGGCAGGATCTGCTGGACCAAGGTCTCCAATCTAGCCATCACCCTTCCCGTGGTCACCTCGAGGCGCTTGCAAGTCAGCGCCATGACACCAGAGAGAATGTGGACAGACTCCTCCATCCTTTGCTCTAGTCTGTGACTGCTTCTCACAATCTTACCTAATTTTCTGTTGCCTTCTTTGCATCTCCAGTATGTGTGAAATGGCTGTTTCCAGAGGCTCATCACCTGACTCGGATTCAGTGGGTGCCTGATCCCCAGCATTCCTCTGAGAGCCAGAGACCTGGGCTGTCATTTCCTCCGACTGCTGTGGAGACATGTCAGTGAGGTGTTCTCCAGAACGTGACCCCAAGCCTAATCTAGAACTATGACCTACTGGGGTGTGTGTCTCTGTGCTGGTGGAAGGCGCAGGTGAATGCAGTGATGGGTATTCTTCAAATGGCTCCTCATCATCCTCCTCTGAATTGACCTGGGCGCTAGGGCTTATGTTGGCTGTGCTGGTCTGTCTGGACCTGCTGCTGCTTGTAAAAGAGAGAAGATTTAGTTCATGAACAGTCTGAATACAACATTGTATGTCACTCATTGTGAATGTCAGGATGTGATCAACTCATGGAGCACTCATCGATACTGGCTTGCTGAGAGAGGCCAATCTCACCTTTCCCATAGGATCGATCTCTGTCCTTGCCCACCAACTTGGCAGCATACTCCTCAAACTTGGAGAGCTCCTGTATGTCGCCCCTCCCTCCTCCAGTCTAGGATGTGCGCAAGCTTGGCCTGCATGAAGACAAAGTGATGGAACGTGACGAGAAGGGATGAAGGAGAGGTCGGGAAGCAAGCATGCCTACTGTGTGTGCTGAGCCCTCCCTAGTAAGGGCTGAGGATGGACTTTGTGCAGCATGATAGATGAGATGTTGGTGATGTTAAAATGTCCGTGAGACAAAGAACAAAGAAAAGTACAGCACAGGAACAGGCCCTTCGGCCCTCCAAGTCTGCGCCAATCATATTGCCCGTCAACTAAAACATTTTGCACTTCCGGGGTCCGTATCCCTCTATTCCCATCCTATTCAAGTATTTGTCAAGCTGCCTCTTAAACACCACTATCGTACCTGTTTCCATCACCTCCTCTGGCAGCGAATTCCAGACACTTACTACCCTCTGCGTAAAAAACAATCAGTACTGATGTGTCCTTCACTAATGTTGTGTGAGGTCCCTGAGCAGTGTAATCCTTTGAGTGCATGATGTCATTGTGAGAATGAGATTGCAGTGAGCTGAAGGTTGACTTACCCTGGTGGAGCAGATGAGATCATTCATCCTCTTCCTCCACCGGATGGCATTTCTCAGGCGGGTGCCTGACTAGCTGACTGTCCGTGCAGCAGCCTCCCAAGCCGGCAGGGTGAAGCTGGCAGGCCTCGTGGAGCCATTCCTCGGATGGAGGAAATCCCGCTGTTAGAGAACTCTGCAGATGAGGGCCTCACAGGAGTCATTACTGAACCTCGGTGCAGCTTTTTCCTTGGGTGCAGTCATCTCGAAACATTTCCTGCACACAGCTGGGTTGGAGAGAGTGAATATGTTTGTTTGGATGGCATTTAAATATGGTGCCTGGACCTTCGACCCCATTAGGTAACAGATTGTGAATGTCAGGATGTGATCAACTCATGGAGCACTCATCAATACTGGCTTGCTGAGAGAGGCCAATCTCACCTTTCCCATAGGGTCGATCTCTGTCCTCGCCCACCAACTTGGCAGCATATGTTTTTGTAATCTTGTATGTTGTTTTTCTTTTACTTTCATGTTGTCTCATACCTCATTAGTTGTCCATGGTTGTTTTCTGACAAGTAGCACTCTTTCCCCATCGGGTTATAAACTAGTTCTGTATCACATTAAATTCTTTCTTAGGCATCTCCCACTGATAATCAATCATTTTACTCATTAATAGATGCCTCATTTATCGTTGACAGTCTCTGACTCACCCCACTGAGGTCAGCCTTACTTAAAACTAGAATCTAAGTAGCTGTTTCAGGTTTCTTCCTTTCAAACATAGCATTGAACTATCAATCCTACTATGATTACTATTAGATAAATGTTCATGCACCACTAAGCCGTTAACTAAATCTCACTCATTGCTTACCATAAAATTGAATATAGCCTGGCCACTTGTTGGCTCTAGGACATATTGTCACAGAAAACTATCCTGGACAAACTCAACACATTAGCTTCCATATTGATAAATGTTAGTTTGCTTTTGCCAATAGATACGAAAGTTAAAATGCCCCTTAAGACTTGCTTGGCTAACCTCTGCCTTTGTGCAATTTGCCAATTCAGTTTCCTACCAGGGAGCCTACAACTTCCATTCCAGTCTTAAATCCTCTTCTATTTCTTTGCTCTAACCATAAAGTCTCCACCATCTACTTACCTATTGTTTAGATCCTCTCTTATCATAGCAGTAATTTAATCCTTAATCAGCAAGCCTACTCCTCCCTTTCTACCAAATTTCCTATCTTTCCTGTAGACCTTTGAATCTGCTATATCCAACTCCACTCCTGACCATTTTGCAGCCATGTCTTAGTAATAGTGACCACGTTGACTGCGTTGAACTGTACATTCAGTTTTTGAATACTATCTTAGAATTTAGCCACTTGTGACAAAATATTCCACATGTCTGTTAACTCTTTGCACAAGAGTTTTTTTTAACCTTCCTCTTTATATGTTGAGCTCATTCCTTGTCAATTATTATCAAGATTGCCTTCATTTGGACAGCTGTGTGTATTGGAAGAGTGAATCTATAATTTGATTTTTCTTGCACTCTGCACTTTGTTTTCATTTACATCGGTGTTTGAATGAGTTACTGGTTCCTGTTGTCTTTAGGTATGAGATTTTGTTCAAACAGCGAGTTGGCACAGAGGATGTGTTTCTGGGGATGAGCAGAAAGGATGGATCCACAGCCTGTTGTGAAGACATGATGGTGAGTAACTATTACCATTAATGCTGGAGCATTGATCTTCATTTCACTAACAGATTAAACTACTTCAGCAACAGTGTCCCTGTTTGTCACCACCATAACTTCAACAGAAGAGTGATGGATCACCACCTATTTGGTAAATGTGAACGGGAAAAGTATAAAGGTGAAGGGACAGCAACAGATTCTCCCACTTTGTATAGTCTTTGGTCTTGCAAAACGCGAGCTTGATATCACCTAAATTACTACATTCTTGGTACTGTCCTGGACTATGAACCTTGAGTCTTTACTGTGGTATTTCAATAAACTATCTATCCACCAGAGAAATGTGATCAAACCCTATCACTTATTGATAGGGAAGTCTAGTCCAATACATGATATCTTATAGAGTCAGCATCCCAATTGCATTAATTTGAGAAACTGTTTTGGAATTCTTTCCCCTTGCACTCCATTTGTTTGGCCTGCTCTTGCCCTGAATATGCTGGTGAGCTGCTCAGGCTACCATAGGACATGTGGTTATGTCAGTAGTTCTGTCGACTATTAGTTTGCAGGTGTAGTGGTAAGCTATACAGACCAGAAGGTCTTAGGATCTGTTTTAAGATGGACCTGTGGTGGGGATGCCACAATTGGTGATACTGGCCCTAGTTTAAGGAAGGGAAGCCTCAGCTCCTCAGCAGACATTGTACTTTGAAGGGACAGATTTGCAACTTGATGAGTTTCAAAAACCAAATCGAGGTGCTTCACATGCCATGCCCCTAGCCAAGCTGTTCCAGTATAGCTACAACACTGGCATCTACCCGGCTATGTAGAAAATTGCCCAGGTATGTCCTGTACACAAAAAGCAAGACAAATCCAACCCAGCCAATTACCGCCCCATCAGTCTACTATCGATCACCAGTAAAGTGATGGAAGGGGTCATCAACAGTGCTATCAAGTAGCACTTGTTTAGCAATAACCTGCTCACTGATGCTCAGTTTGGGTTCTGCCAGGGCCACTCAGCTCCTGACCTGATTACAGCCTGTGTTCAAACATGGACAAAAGAGCTGAACTCCCGAGGTGAAGTGAGAGTGGCTGTCCTTGACATCAAGGCAGCATTTGACCGAGTGTGGCATCAAGAAGCCCTAGCAAAACTGGAGTCAATGGAATCAGGGGGAAAACTCTCCGCTGGTTGGAGTCATACCTAGCACAAAGGAAGATGGCTGTAGTTGTTGGAGGTCAATCATCTCAGTTCCAGGACATCACTGCAGGAGTTCCTCAGGGCCCAACCATCTTCAGCTGCTACATCAATGACCTTAATTCCATCATAAGGTCAGAAGTGGGGATATTCACGAATGATTGCAAAATGTTCAGCACCATTCACGTCTCCTCAGATATTGAAGCAGTTCATGTCCAAATGCAGTGTGTGCAATCTACAAGATGCACTGCAGAAACTCACCAAGGCTCCTTAGGCAGCACCTTCCAAACCCACAACCACTACCATCTAGAAGGACAAGGGCAGCAGAGACATGGGAACAACACCACCTGGAAGTTCCCCTCCGAGCCACACACCATCCTGACTTGGAAATCTATCACCGTTCCTTCACTGTCGCTGGGTCAAAATCCTGAAACTCCCTCCCTAACAGAACTGTGGGTGTATCTACACCACATGGACTGCAGCGGCTCAAGAAGGCAACTCACCACCACCTTCTCAAGGGCAATTAGGGATGGGCAATAAATGCTGGCCTAGCCAGCAACATCTACATCCCGTAAATGAATAAAAAAAGACACTTGACTGAAAAAAATGCACATTTTTATCTTTTACCTTACACAGGCACATAGCACCCTTACCATTTTACCTGTCCAAGATCAGTGGTCCAATTCTCGACCCACAGACCTTTGGACTTATGGGATGGGAAGTACCATGAGGCAGTGGGATCTGGAGTACAGGATTTGCTTCCTCTTCTGTCTTTCTCTGCTGTCACTCTGCCTCGTCATTATGACGTTGTAACTCAAAACATGATGCAGCTTGATGGAACAAGTTGTCACCATTCTGAACGAGTGGTAGCGAGCTCCTTCCCATCATTAATGTCAATGCTGCCACGCTTCAAAGAGAGCTTCAGAGTGTCTCTGAAGTGTTTTCTTTGTCCTTGCCTAGACCATTTGAGAGTTCAGAAAATAAGACCTGGTAGGGGAGATAGTTTTTGGTCATCCGGGCACAGCGTCCAGTCCATTGAAGTTGATTTTGAAATTTTGCCTGAATGCTTGTGGAGTTGGCCTCAAGGACACTAGCATTTGTTCACCGGTCCGCTCATTGAATCCAGAATTGCAGGCAGACTTCCCCTATACTTCCTATGTGTCACTGATACACAGTCCAGGTCTCATTGCAGTACAGGAGCATGGTAATGACAAGTGCTCTGCACTCTAGGACTCTGTTGATTTGCGGAAGCCTTTGTTGTCAAAGACTCATTGCTGTAGTTTGTAGAAGACTGAGCTGGCACAGCTGATCTGGTGTTGGATCTCCACTCAACGGTAGTCGTTTGAGAAAGGTGGCTGCCAAGGTATGGGAAGTGCTCAACATATTCCAGAGCCTCTCCTCGGACATATATGAGAGGTGGAATATTTGGCTGACTAGGTGTGGGTTAATATATGAGTTTTGTTTTGGAAAAATTCAAAGAAAGGCTGGCTTTCTTGTACTCAGAATTGAGGAGATTGAGAATGGTTTGCAAATCTGGTGCAGAGTGGGCAATGACATTGCAGTCATCCACAAACTGTAGATCATGTGTGTCTATGGTGGTCAGTTTCATTTTGCCACAGGGGTGATTGAGGTTAAAGAGTTTTCCATCTAGACAGTATTAAATACTGACACCAGAGGACAGCTGATCTTTGATGAGCTGAACAGCCACTGTCAGGTAGATTGTAAATAGTATGGGGGCTATCACACAGTCTTGGTTCACCCCAGTTTGGAATTTGAGGGTGCTTGTTTCAGATCTCCCACTTAAGACAGTTGCAGTCATAATATCAAGAAGGAATTGCAGGATTGTGATGAAGTTTCTTGGGCGTCCAAATCTCTGAAACATAATCCACAGAGCCGTGTGATTTACTGAGTCAAATGTTTTGGTTAGGTTCATGAGTGAAATGAAGAGTTCATGGTGTTCTTAACATTTTTCTGGGGTTTGTCTGGCACAATAGACCATGTCAGAGGTTTCTCTGGAAGTTCTAAAGCCACATGGTGTCTCTAGGAGGATTTCCTCAGCCACAAGAAGGAGATGATTCAGAAGAACGTGTGTCAGGATTTTCCCTGCTCTGGACAAGAAGGAAATACCTCAATAGTTTCCACAACGTGATTTATCTCCTTTCTTGAAGATTGTAACAGTTGTTACAACCCTGAAGTTGTGGCGGGGACTTTCTTTTTCTCCCAAAACCATAGGATAAGTGAATGTAACCTTGATATCAACAAAAGTCTGCCAGCTTTGAAGATCTTAGCTGAAATACCATCAGGGCCAAAGGCTTTGTTGTTTGTTGTTTTTCATCTGTTTCATTGCTTATTGCAGCTCTCCGATCGATGGTGGTTTACCCATGGATTGTACCACAGGGTACTGAAGGACAGCCTAGAGAGCATCAGCTGCACTGTGGATTCACAGCTGAGGAGTTGTTCAAAATGTTCTTTCCAGCATTGATGGATGGCATTGTCATCATTAAGAAAAGAAATGCCATTCTGTAAGTGAAAGGGATTTTGTCCGTTTGACCTTAGTCGGATAGATGGCCCTGATGGCTTCAAAACAATTTTGCGTGTCATGACGATTATCATACTGTTGGATCTTTCGGGCATTCTCTTCCCACCACATGTCCTTCATGTTCTGGATTTGTCTTTGGGCATCAGCCTTGAGCTGTTGAAATGGTGCCTTCTTGACCTGCAACCTTGGATTTAAAAATGGAGGTTGCTCATTTTTTGCTTTCATCCAATCAGTCCTGGTCACAACAGTGCTTGAAGTTAATGGTCTGGACACAGGAGTCTGGTACAGCTGACTTTATTTGATCCCAATGTTCTGGAATTGAGTTGTATGTGCAAAGATTTTCCAGATTGGTTGCGAACTGCACTTGGAATTACCGCCTTCAGTCAGGCTGCTTTAGGCCTGTGTCATGAAGATGGTTGTGGTTGTTGGAGGTCAGTCATCTCAGCTCCAGGACACCACTGCAGGAGTTCCTCAGGGTAGTGTCCGAGGCCCAAGCATCTTCAGCTGCTTCATCAATGATCTTCCTTCCATCATAAGGTCAGAAGTGGGGATGTTCACTGATGATTGCACTATGTTCAGCACCATTCGCGACTCCTCAGATACTGAAGCAGTCCATGTCCAAATGCAGCAAGACCTGGACAATATCTAGGCTTGGACTGACAAGTGGCAAGAAACATTCGCGCCACGCAAGTGTCAGGCAATGACCCTCTCCAACAAGAGAGAATCTAGCCATTGCCCCTGGATGTTCAATGGCATTACGATCAATGAATTCCTCACTATCAACATCCTGGGGGTCACCATTGACCAGAAACTGAACTGGACTAGCCATATAAATACTGTGGCTACAAGAGCAAGTCAGAGGCTATGAGTCATGTAATGAGTAACTCACCTCCTGACTCCCCAAAGCCTGTCTACAAGGTACAAGTCAGGAGTGCGATGGAATACTCCCAACTTGCCTGAATGAGTGCAGCTCCCACAACACTCAAAAAGCTTGACACCATCCAGGACAAAGCAGCCCACTTGATCGGCACCCCATCCACAAACATTCACTCCCTCCACTACTGACGCACAGTAGCAGCAGTGTGTACCATTTACAAGATGCACTGCAGGAATTGACCAAGGCTCCTTCGACAGTACCTTCCAAACCCACAACCACTACCATCTAGAATGACAAGGGCAGGAAATAGATGGGAACATCACCACCTGGGAATTCCACTCCAAGTCACTCACCATCCTGACTTGGAAATGTATTGCCATTCCTTCACTGTCACTGGGTCAAAATCCCTCCCTAACAGCACTGTGGGTGTACCTACACCACATGGACTACAGTGGTTCAAGAAGGCAGCTCACCACTACCTTCTCAAGGGCAATTAGGGATGGGTAATAAATGCTGGGCCAGGCTGCGAAGCCCACATCCTGTGAATGAATTTTAAAAACTGAAAAACTTTAAATAGAGGCAGCAGTAAAAGAAAGGGAAAAAGAGAGAGTATTTCAAAGAGAAATGGAAATGTGAAAACTTGATCTCCAGAGGGAGAGGTTAGCAATGGAGGAGAGGGAGAAGGAAAGAGTCAGAGAGTACCAACATAAAAAGCTGGTCTTCAGGAAAGAGACCTCAGATGCTGAGGAAGGTTCTGACGATGAAAAAACCTTCAACCTAAAGCCCAGTAGGGACATGTTTAAATTTGTGCAAGCTTTTCCGAAGTTTGAAGAAAGAAATGTGGAGGTGTTCTTTATTTCATTTGAGAAGATAGCTAAACAGATGAAATGGCCACAAAACAACTGGACATTGTTTTTACAGCCTAGGTTAGTGGGAAGGGCTCATGAGGTTTATGCTTCATTGTCAGAAGAAGTGTCAGTAGATTATGATGCATTAAAAAAGGCTATTTTGGGTGCATATGAGTTGGTTCCTGAGGCAATCGGGCAGAAATTTAGGAATATAAGGAAACAGCCTGGGCAAAGTTATATTGAGTTTGAGAGAGTAAAACAAAGTAATTTTGACTGGTGGATACGGTCATGTTGGGTACACAAAATCAATGTGTTGGAAATTACAAGGAAAATCTGTTGCAATTATTGGGATGCAGAAAAGCTCTGAAAGTAAAAGTACTATGGTTTCTGAGGTACAGGCACAGGAAAAACCAGTGTTTTTTTGTACAAGTAAAGCAGGAAGAATCAGTGATAGGTAAAGAAGTGGGAATATGTTCACAATTTACCCAAGGGAGTTTTGAAGAGCAGGTTGCAAAAATGTTAAGATTTTGTATGTGAAGGGGCAGCCTTTCCATGTGTACAGGGTGCAGCAGGTAAAGATATTAAAATTTTAAGATACACAGGGGTTAGTCAGTCCTTAATGTTATGGGGTAGTGATACTTGTTGTTCAGAGGGAGTATTGCAGGAACAGGTGATAATTAATTATTAATTAATAATTAGCCTGACCTCGGCCATTGGTAAGATTTTAGAGTCCATTATTAAGGATGAGATTTCAGAATACTTGGAAGTGCATGGTAAAATAGGGCAAAGTCAGCATGGTTTCATCAAGGGGAGGTCATGCCTGACAAATCTGTTAGAATCCTTTGAGGAGGTAATGAGTAGGTTAGACAAAGGAGAGCCAATGGATGTTATCTACTTGGACTTCCAGAAGGTCTTTGACAAGGTGCTGCACAGGAGGCTGCTCAGGAAGATAAGAGCCCATGGTGTTAGAGGCAAGGTACTAGCATGGATAGAAGATTGACTGTCTGGCAGGAGGCAGAGAGTGGGGATAAGGGGGTCCTTCTCAGGATGGCGGCTGGTGACTAGTGGGGTTCCGCAGGGGTCAGTGTTGGGACCACAACTTTTCATTTTATACATTAATGATCTAGATGAAGGAACTGAGGGCATTCTGGCTAAGTTTGCAGATTATACAAGGTAGGTGGAGGGACAGGTAGTATTGAGGAGGCGGGGAGGCTGCAGAAGGAAGGATGAGGGGGGATCTGATCGAAACTTACAGAATACTGAAAAGCCTGGATAGAGTGGACGTGGTGAAGATGTTTCCATTAGTAGGAGAGAATAGGGCCCGAGGACACAGCCTCAGAGTAAAGGGAAGACCTTTTAGAATAGAGATGAGGAGAAACTTCTTTAGCCAGAGAGTGGTGAATCTATGGAATTCATTGCCACAGAAGGCTGTGGAGGCCAGGTCATTGAGTGTATTTAAGACCAAGATAGGTAGATTCTTGATTGGTAAGGGGATCAAAGGTTATGGGGAGAAGGAGGGAGAATGGGGTTGAGAAACTTATCAGCCATGATTGAATGGCGGAGCAGACTCGATGGGCCAAATGGCCTAATTTCTGCTCCTATGTCTTATGGTCTTATGATCTTATAATAAGTGGGGTTCATGGAGATGCTAAACCTATTCTGTTGTGAAGGTAAATTTAAAGAATAAGTGGAAAACAGGTGAGGTGATTGTTGGAGTAGCGGAAAAATTGCCCATTGCAGTTTCAATTTATTTTAGGTAATGATATAGCTGGGTCATAGATGTGGGTGATGCCTATGGTAATTGAGCAGTCTGTAGAGGTGTTCCCAACAGAAGTGTTGCAGAAAGAGCATGCTGGATTGTTTCCAGATTGTGTGATAACAAGATCATAAGCTCACAGGATGAAACAGGAAGTAGAGGAAGTTAAAAGGCAGGGGAAAGGTGTTGAAGTTCAATTAGCTGACACTGTCTTTGATAAGATTGTTCAGGAAGAGAGAATGGAAGGGAATGTGGCTGAAGTGTTTAGGTCAAGGCAGTTGGTAGAGTTACAGCAAAAAGATCCATGAACAAAGCAGTTATATCAGACAGCTTACTCAGAAACAGAGGCAGAGTATATTCCAGAATGTTATTACGTTAAGGGTAATGTGTTAATGAAAAATTGGCAACCATATCAGGTTTCAATAGATGAAAAATGGATGGAAGTGCATCAGATTGTTATAGCATTTGGATATAGAAATGAGATACTGAGGATAGCTCATGAAATTCCAATGGGGGGCATTTAGGAATTAGAAAGACACCTATGAAAATACAAAAATATTTTTATTAGCCTGGATTGCATAGAGATGTAGTCAAATTCTGTAGAACATGTCACACATGTCAGGTGATAGGGAAACCACAAGCAGTGATTAAGCCGGCACCTTTAATTCCAATTCAAATATTTGAGGAACCATTTACTAGGGTCATGACTGATTGTGTAGGACCCCTCCCTAAGACTAAAAGTAGAAATCAGTACTTGCTGACAATAATGGATGTGTCTACAAGGTTTCCTGAAGCGGTACCTTTGAGAAATATTACAACAAAGAGAATTGTGGAAGAGTTTGACTAAATTTTTTACAAGATATGGTTTACCAAAAGAAATACAATCAGATCAGCGTTCAAATTTCATGTCACAACTGTTTAACGATTAACATAATATATACAAATCTTTTGTATAAACAGAGGCTGTTTCAGTCCAGTGTCCAAGTTTTAAATGTCCAATTTCTCTTCGAGCTTTAAACTCTCAACAATGCATCTGCAATTAGATTTTCTAATCCAGCCACATGTATATTCTGTAAATTAAATGATTGCAGTGATAAACTCCATCTGAACACCCTTGCACTTCAGTCTCAAAATCTGTCCAGAAATTTTAAAGGATTGTGGTCTGTATAAACAATTGTTTCTGCTGAATTTTTTGCAACATAAATCTCAAAATGCTGTAAAGCTAACACCAGACCCAGAGTTTTCTTTTCGACCGTTGAATATTTTCTCTGTTGTACATTCAACTTTCATGAAACACTATTAGTTTCTCAATTCCAGTTTCATCTTCTTGCAACAGTCCAGCCCCAATGCCTAAGTCACTTGCATTTTTTAGAAAACCTCATCCACGGGGGTGGGGTGGGGGGCAGGGGGATATGAGGTTTCCAACAGCAAACAAAAATAAAATTAAAATTTTAAAATTTAATTAATAACATCCCTCTGCTCATGTGACAGAGTCACATGAGGGGACGTTTTATAACATTTTTAAAATCTTTAATTTCTATTTTGAAAAATGTTCATCTCCCTGAGGCAGCTCTCCCTGTTCATCTCCCAAGGAGATTTTCAAGTGCACACCCATGCGCATACACCAAGTTCGCGCTCGCCCTCCTCCACCCCACCCCCCACAGGCCGCTTGCGTTTCACACTGGGCGGGCCTTATTTGGCCCGCCAACGTGAACTCAGGGTCCGGCCCCGATCGCAGTGGCAGTCGGCTTCCCAACAGCTGAGCCCGCCCGACGAGGGAAAAATCCTCCTCATATACAAAGGAGAATGAGGTTATGTGTCAGGAGGAGGCATAGTGAGATCTAATAGAAGTATGTGAAGTAGCCTTAATGAAGCCTCCAGCATTTGTGCATAAGCCTGCTATCTACAGAAACCGGAGCTGGAGAAAAGTTATTTGGAATTTCCAGGGTATTGTGTTAGTTTGCTGGATCTGTTTAAAATCTAAAAATCTATTTTGGACAGTTGCCTTAAAGGGGACATAACTGGGAGTCAGGTTAGTTAGGAATTTTAGGAGTTACTATATTAGTAATTTGCAGTCTTATGTATGTGGTTGAAATCTTTTCTTTTGTTCATAAATATTTTAATTAGTTTTTAAAAAAATCTCTAAAGGTCTTGGTGGATTTATTACTTCTGAATTCAATGCACACATCTTGAAATAAATGCAAATTGCAAAACCATTGTGATAGCGCGATTAAGTTTCCCTCATGGAGTTGATCCGCCTGGCACACATCATTTGCCGCATCATAACAACTGAGACATTGATCATCTTCCTTTTGAACTTCTGGGCCTTGCGATGTCTTGGTGCTAGGTTGATGATAATTACCAATTGAATAAGCCAATGATCTGTCCAGCAGGTATCAGACCCCCCCCCCAGATAGATTGAGTGATGCTGACATCGCTTAGATCTTTGACTCGAACAATGAAATAATCCAGGAGGTGCCAATGCTTTGATCTAGGATGCCTCCATGTAGTTTTCCACCTTTCTGGTGGAAGAGACGAGGCCATGCTGAACACACTGTCAGCAGGGGAACACCATTTGAATTGGCTTCACCCACCCCATTTTCCCCAATGATTCCACTACAGACATTGAAGTCAGGGCCAACCCAGGCATTAAAGTTCTCCAGAAGGATGATCTTTCCTTATTTTGGGATGGCAGTGAGGACTTCATCAAGGCCAGAATTGAAATTTTCCTTAACATCTTCATTGGAGTCAAGTTAAGTGCTAATGACAGTGGCACATTGATTACAGCTGAGCTGTAGGTGAAATGTCACAAACACAGGGGTGATGAATGGAATAAGCAGATAGAAACAAAAATGCTAACATTATTTAGCAGTTTTTGTTGAATTGTTTTAATATACTGCTGGCAACTTTTCATTTGTATTTTTGAAACTATTTTTCAGATAAAAATTAAGCTGCCTGACTGTAAAGCAGCAGACATCACACTGGACATTAAAGAGCGCTTTCTGGCTCTTCGATCACCAGACTAGTAAGTGACAGACCTTGCTGAAGGGAGGTCTCCCTGTGGAACATCACCAAGTCTATCTGAGGCTGGGGATGGGAAAACACAAAGCTCTGCTGTCTCAGCCTAAATCTGGCCAATCTTCAATGCTATTTAGCACATTCAGAAACTCAGTTATCAATTTACCATGATAATATTTGGTTGGAAGTGAATAAGTTTATATCAGTGGAATAGAACTGCTGTTTCTTAAGATGCAATGTTGAATGTCTGCATGATGCATGCGTTTAGCACAATTATCCTTGACACTTGTATTTAAAGCATCACAGTATTGTTTGTGGGAGCTTGCTGTGTGCAAATTGGCTGCCACTTTTCCTACATTCCAACAGTGACTACATTTCAAAAGTACTTCATTGGCTGTGAAGCACTTTGAGACATCTGGTAGTCCTGAAAGGCATTATATAAATGTTCTGTCTACCCCTCCATTCAGCTCTCCAGTTCCCTACTGCCCACTGACTAGACTGTCCAGGCAGGAGGTAGCCAAGAAACATCCTAATGAGGCTTTACCCTGTAGATGGAGAGGGCATCCACATTCCCGGCCTTTCCAGATTCTTCAGTGGATTACATGTACCCTTACACTCTTCATAGAAAGACTCCAAATGTATAGATAGAAAGAAAACAATGAAAGACCTCATTTTTCAATTAGGCACTTCATAGCCTTCTGGACTCAAAATTGAGTTCAACAATTTCAGACTCTAATCTCTGCCCACACTTTGTTTCCTTCCCTTTGCATGTTTCGGCCTAAATCTTGTTTTCTCTTGTTTTTTTTTCAGACGGCAGTCGTTCATCACTCTGTCTTTCACATCTCCTCTAGTCACAGATTTTATTTCTTTACTTGTCCCATTATCACTCCCTGTCACCCTGCCCAACCAAATCTTCTGTCATTTAATGTTTCCTGTCTTCCACCCTCTCACAGGCTTTCCCTTTTGTTCTTTTTCCACCTATTCCCATTTGACCGTCTTAAAACCTGTTACATTTTGTACTTTTCCCAGTTCTGATGAAAAGCCATTGACCTGAAACATTAACTCTGTCTCTCTCTCAACACATGCAGCCAGACCTGCTGAGTGTTTCCAACATTTTCTGTTTTTATTTCTGATTTTCAGCATTGGCAGTATCTTGCTTCTGCATGAAAGACTAGTGTTTATATAACATAAAATAAAAGCAAAATATTGCAGATGCTGGAAATCTGTGGAGAGAGATACAGTTACATATGGACT
>NW_027597701.1:0-69068 GCF_964194155.1 Cetorhinus maximus | reverse complement strand
GGTGAGACTCCAGGCGTGTTGCGGATTCCCTCCCCAAATCCCATTTTGGAGAGCACATCCACCATGTTTGTCCAGACTCTCCCATGTACTGTTATCAAAGCCCTTTGTAATGGTGGACAGGAAGGACTGGGACTCCGTACTGTCTGTGGGCATCACATCATACAATCCGACATAAAAGGATTTGCTGATCCTCAAAATGTCGGACTGCGATGACTTTACTGAGCTGTCTTCTCCCTTCAGGCTGCTGATCACAGAGCTCTCTCTGTGTACCTTTTGGAAGAAGAAACGTGAGCACGTCTCATCCTGCTCCACGGAGCGGACTCTGGACCGGAAGATCATCTTGAGAGGCCTCCGAGGCAAAGAGCGAGGCTTGCTGGCTCTTCACCTCTTGGAGTTCCTCCTTGATATCGACCCCCATCGACTGCAGCCGGAGCAGGTTTTTCTGGATAAAAGCAAAAAACTGCGGACGCTGGATATCCAAAACTAAAACAAAAAGACCGGAAAAACTCAGCAGTTCTGGCAGCATCTGCGGAGAGGGACACAGTTAACGTTTCAAGTCCGAATGACCCTTCAACAGAGAAGTTCTGTTGACGGGTCATTCGGACTCGAAACATTAACTGTGTCCCTCTCCGCAGATGCTGTCAGACCTGCTGTGTTTTTCCAGGTATTTTTGTTTTTGTTCAGGTTTTTCTGGAGACGGGAAACGTTCCCCCAGCCTCTCCCTCTCTCTCTTGCCTTCTGAATACCTTTGAGGGTGAAAACCTCTTCATGTTACTAACAAAAACACATGAACATATGAATTAGCAACAGGAGTCGGCCTCTCAGCCTTTCAAGCCCACTTCGCCACTCAATAAGCTCCCGGCTGATCTGATCGTAACCTCATTTCCACATTACCCCCTACCCTCGATAACCTTTCACCCACTTACTTCTCAATAATTAAAAATATTCAACGATTCTGCTTCCATCGCCTGTTGAGGAAGAGAATTCCAAAGTTTCACGACTCTCTGAGAGAAAAGAATTTCCCCTCACCTCTGTCTTAAACAGTGGCCCCAAATACAAGATTCTCCCACAAGAGGAAACATCCTCTCCACATCCACCCTCTCAAGGCCCCTCAGCTTCTTGTATGTTTTAATCAAGTCGCCCCTTACTCTTCTGAACTACAGCAGATACAGGCCTAGCCTGTCCAATCCTTCCTCATAAGGCAATCCGCCCAATCCAGGTACTAGCTGGGTAAACCGTATCTGAATGGCTTCCAACGCATTGACATTCTTCCTCAAATAAGGAGACCAATAGTGTACACAGTGCTCCAGATGGGGTCACACCAATGCCCTGAATAACTGAAGCATCAGCTCTCTACTTTTCTATTCAACAGTGAGGCCCGAGTGCGCAGGCGCAACTGTTGCTGACGCCTTTCCAGTCAGCGGAAGGAGTTACAGTATTTTCAGTGGTAGCAATAGAATCAACATCAGTGCTGCCTCTATTAAATAGCTCAAGGAACGCTGCTTATGGAAAACAAAGAAAAGATTGCTTTCTATTATTCTGCCTGATTGCGTTGGTTTATTTTAGATTTTACTTTTCTGATTGTGCAATTTAATTAACGGTAATTAATGTTCAGTTCAGGGATCTGTCACCTGCAACATTAAATGACATTTGATTTTGTGTTATTGGCCTGAGTTTGCTTCATTTGTTCTGCAGGTGCAGCGTAGGCCAATGTTTAATGATGCACAGAAATATCGCGAGAGTGCGCGTTGACGTTGGGACGCTCGGCTGATGTCAACATGTGTCATTTCAGGCTCGAGTGAATGGGACACGCGCCCGCCCGCCAAGCGAAAAATTCTGCCCATTGAGTTCAGTCTTTAGCCTGATTTGGGCAGTGAAAGAAGTTGTTTTGGACAATGGAGCCCCAAATACTGGAAAACCGTTCAAACAAAAGCACCATTCACTTGCAAATACACTCTCTCTCTCTCTCTCTCTCCCTCACTCCACTGCAGCTTTTACCTCACAACATTTTAAACCAGTTCTCTGCTGCCGCTGCTGATACCGCTCTTAAAAGTACAGCAAGCTCCCAGCTCAAAGCTCATAGACTTTACACAGCTGCTGACAAGCGTCTAAATTCACGATCACACAATTGTTACGGTGCATAAGCAGGCCAATCGGCCCATCGTGTCTGTACTGGCTCTCTGAATGAGCATCTCAATACCGAGTGTCATTCTCCTACCTTCTCCCAGTAACCCTACAGATTGTTTCTTTTCAACTAATTATCTAATTCCCTCTTGAATGCTTTGATTGAACCACACTCTCAGTCAGTGCGTTCTGGACCCTAGCCACTCTGTGTGAAAAAGCTTTCTCTCAAATCGTTTTTGCTTCTTCTGCCAGTTGCTTTAAATCAGAGCCCCTCGGGCTGTCCAGCTCACAATGCATTGAATGCATTGAATGCTAATTGTATTATAATTGTATTGAAGCACCTCAGAGAGCAACTTGATGGATGTTGATAACTCCAACCCCATTGTCTGATTGTCTGTAATGACCAGATTGAAATGATTGTAATATTCATTGATCGTATTGATGCACCTGGTGATCCATGTGTAAAAGTTGAATCTGACTGTACTTTTTGTGATGGTGAATTTGAAATATTTTGGAATGTTCTTCCAGATATTTTATGAATAAAGTATATTTTTCACAAAAAACGTTTCGGTTCTTCAAAAGAATCCCACCTCAGCAGCACCCCTCCCCTAGCCATGAGGTGGAACCTGGTGGGGGATGGGGGCAACAGCTAAAGCGAGACAAGACCTGTTGGAGTGGATGGCTCCCTTACATGTGCAAATCAGGACCCAGACGCTTCATGTGGGGCCGACAGTAAACTATTAAAAAAAGCTTTACTGCCGGACATTCGGAAAACAATCTCAAAATTACAGAAGCTGCAACATGACACAGCTCAGCCCAATTGAGGCCGTGCAATACAATGAGACAAATTATCAACTTTTGCCGTCACACCATTATTTCCTTCACAATCACTTGAGATTCCATTTTTACAATGTTTATCCGTCCTTCTCCAAGGTTATTTTCTACAACATTTTAGGAATTTTTCAACCTCAACCTGCATTTGAATGCAAGGCAAACTTGGGAACAAAATCACTTGTGAGCACAGAACAATATCTGCCAGGTTGCACCAATTTCCTCTCACTTTACTTTTAATCATCTCCCCATCATTTCATGAAGCCCCTGTGCGACAGGCAAGGTGAGTGGGAAGGGGCAGCAGAAAAGAACAACCGTGCAGATTGAGCAACTTGCAGAAAGGAAAAGGCTTGTTCTAGGAAAGTGAAAATTATCTGCGCTGTAAATACATCTTGCACAACATTTTGAACTTGATCTTCAAACTAGCATGCTTACCTGAGTGTCTTTGCTGCTCAATTCTCCCAGATCTCAGCTTTCCTCTTTTCAATTGAATTTGTCTTGGTCTCTTGTGCTTAGCACAGTTTTCAGGTTCCTCCTGGCAATGCACTGGGCTGGTCAATTCTTGTGAGTGCTCCGTGATAGATCAACACTCGGTATTTCTGTCCTCAGCAGTGGCTGCTAACCTTTGATTGTTTCAATCAAGGCTTGTATCAGTAACATCCATGCGGAAATTAAAATGCCGCTACTCTCTTCGCTCACTGCTCCTAGTCTGGTCTTTTCCTCACACTGAATTTGAATAAACATTCCAGGCTGCTGAATCGATCAGATATCAGGGACAGAGAGAAGCCCAACACCTTGACTCCTCCCCTCAGCCCAGTAAACAACAGTCACTGTACTTGATTTGCTGTTGATCTCTAAGCTTGTGAAAAAGTACATTTTGTTTCATAAAATGTGTAAAGCTACATTCCAGAACAGTTCAAATTTAACACATCAGTTTCATTCCATACAGGGTGCCTCACTACACTTAGAGTTACAGGTTACATTACAGCATTCATTTCATGTTAAACATACAGCCCGAGGGGTTTTACACAGCTTCCAGCAAGACTTGGCTTGGCCGGTGGTGAGAAAGGCTCTTCCAGTCTTTTTTCATTCATTTACACAGGACGTGGGTATCACTGGCTAGACCAGCATTTATTGCCCATTCCTAATTGCCCTTGAGAAGGTGGTGCTGAGCTGCCTTCTTGAACCGCTGCAGTCCATGTGCTGTGGATACACCCACATTGTGTTAGGGAGCGCTTCCAGGATTTGGATCCAGCGACAGTGAAGGAACGGTGACATATTTCCAAGCCAGGATGGTGAGTGGATTGGAGGGGAATCTGTAGGTGGGGGTGTTCCCATGTGTCCGTTGTCCTTGTCCTTCAGATGGTAGTGGTCGTGGGTTTGCAAGGTGCTGCCTAAGAAACTTTGGGGAGTTCCTGCTGTGCATCTAGCAGAAGGTACACACTGGTGCCGCTGTGCGTTGGTGGTGTTGGGAGTGAATGTTTGTGGATGGGGTGCCAATTAAGCGGTCTGCTTTGTCCTGGATGGTGTCAAACTTCTGGAGTGTTGTTGGAGCGGCACTCACCCAGGCAATTGGAGAGTATTCCATCACACTCCTGACTTATGCCTTGTAGGTAGTGGACAGACTTTGGGGAGTCAGAAGGTGAGTTACTCGGCGCAGGATTTCTGGCCTCTGACCTGCTCTTGCAGCCACAGTATTGAGATGGTAGTCCAGTTCATTTTCTGGTCAATGGTAACCCCCAGCACATTGATAGTGGGTGATTCAGCGATGGCAATGCCATTGAATGTCAAGGGGTGATGGTTAGATTCTCTCTTGTTGGAGGTGGTAATTTCTTGGCACTTATGTGGCGTAAATGTTACTAGCCACTTGTCAGCCCAAGCCTGGATATTGTCCAGGTCTTGCTGCATTTGGACATGGGCTGCTTCAGTAACTGAGGAGACACGAACGGTCCTGAACATTGTGAAATCATCAGCGAACGTCCCCGCTTCTGACCTTTTGATGGACGGAAGGTCATTGATGAAGCAGCTGAAGATGGTTGAGCTGAGGATACTACCCTGAGGAACTCCTGCACTGTTGTCCTGGAACTGAGATGATTGACCTCCAACAACCACAACCATCTTCCCTAGTGCTGGGTATGACTCCAACCAGCGGAGAGCTTCCCCCCATTTCCCATCGTCTCCAGATTTGATCGGGCTCCTTGATTCCACACTCGGTCAAATGCTGTCTTGATATCAAGGTCAGTCACTCTCACGTCACCTCAGGAGTTCAGCTTTTTTGTCCATGCTCGAACCAAGGCTGTAATGAGGCCAGGAGCTGAGTGACCCTGGCCAAACCCAAACCTGTCAGTGAGCAGGTTATTGCTAAGCAATGGCCGCTTGATTGCGCAGTTGATGACCCCCTTCCATGACTTTACTGATGAACGAGAGTAGAGTGATGGGGCGGTAACTGGCTGGGTTGCGTTTGCCCTGATTTGTCTGTACAAGACATACCTGGGCAATTTTCCACATTGACGGGTAGATGCCAGTGTGGTAGCTGTACTAGAACAGCTTGGCTAGGGGCACGGCATGTTCCGGAGCACAAGTTTCAGTACCATTACCGCAATATTGTCAGGGCCCATAGCCTTTGCAGTATCCAGTGTCTTCAGCCATTTCTTGATATCAAGTGGAGTGAATCGCTTTGGCTGAAAACTGGCATCTGTGATGCTGAGGACCTCAGAAGGAGGTCGAGATGGATCATCCACTCGGCATTTCTGGCTGAAGATTATTGCAAGTGCTTCAGCCTTATCTTTTACACTGATGTGCTCCGCTCCACACTTGGTCAAATGCTGTCTTGATATCAAGGTCAGTCACTTGACTCTGTCTGTCATTTGCTGCTTATGCTGTTTGGCTCGCAAGTCGTCCTGTGATGTAGCTTCACCAGGTTGACACCTCATTTTTAGGTATGCCTGGAGCTGCTCCTGACATGCCCCCCTGCACTCTTCAATGAACCTGGGTTGAACCCCTGGCTTGATGGTAATGGCAGAGCAGGGAACTTGCCGGTTTATGAGGTTAGAGATTGTTTCGAGTACAATTCTACTGCTGCTGATGGCCCACAGAGCCTCATGGATGCAGTCTTGAGTTGCTAGGTCTGTTTGAAATCCATCCCATTTAGCACAGTGGTAGTGCTACACAACACAATAGAGGGTATCCTCAATGTGAAGATGGGACTTTGTCTCAACAAGGACCGTGTGGTGCTCACTCCTACTGATACTGTCATGGACAGATGCTTCTGCAGCAGGTAGGTTGGTGAGGATGAGGTCAAGTATGCTTTCCCCTCTTGTTGGTTCCCTCACCACCTGCCACAGACCCAGTCTAGCAGCTATGTCCTTTAGGACTCGGCCAGCTCGGTCAGTAGTGGTGCTACCGAGCCACTCTTGGCGAAATGGACATTGCCGTCTCCTACCCAGAGTACATTCTGCACCCTTGCCACCCTCAGTGCTTCTTCCAAGTGGTGCTGAACATTGGTGAACACTGATTCTTCAGCTGAGAGGGGTGGTAGGTGCTAATCAGCAGGAGGTTTCCTTGTCCATGTTTGACCTGATGCCATAAGACTTCAGAGTCCAGAGTCAATGTTGAGAACTCCCAGACCAACTCCATCCTGACTGTATACCACTGTGCTACTGCCTCTACTGGGTATAATCCTGCCAGTGGGACAGGACATAACCAGGGATGGTGATGCTGGTGTCTGGGACATTACCTGTAAGCTATGATTCAGAGTATGACCATGTCAGATTGTTGCTTGACTCGTCTGTGAGGCAGCTATCCCAATCTTGGCACCAGCCCCCGCAGGTTACTAAGGGGAACTTTGCCAGGTCGACAGCGCTGAGATTGCCATTGTCATTTCCGGTGTCTAGGTCCATGCCGGGTGGTCAGTCCGGTTTCATTCTGTTTTGACATTTTAGCGGTTTGATACAATGAGTGTCTTGCTGGGCCATTTCAGAGGGTATTTAAGAGTCACATTGCTGTGGATCTGGCGTGACATGTAGGCCAGAGCACTAAGGAGAGCGGGTTTCATTCCCTGAAGGACATTAGTGAACCAGGTGGGTTTTTACAACAATCAACAATGGTTTCATGGTCATCATTAGAATTATAATTCCAGATTTTTATTGAATTCAAATTCCACCATTTACCGTGATGGGATTTGATCCCGGCTCCCCAGAGCACTATGCTGAGTCGCTGGATAACTAGTCCAGTGACAATACCGCTTTGTCACAACCTCCCCCAAGTCACATCCTTCCCAAACGCCTGCATTCTCACCCCCTCTGCACGTTGCCCTCGAGGTGGCTGTGGTGGGGAAGAGACCGTTGTTCACCTCCTTGTGGATTGTGCCTTTGCAAAGAAGGTCTGGAGAGAGATGCAGTGGTTTCTGTTGAGGCTCATGCCGAGCAGTTCTGTGACACAGGACTCTGTGCTCTACGGGCTGTTCCCAGGGACATACACTGAGACAAACATCAACTGCAGCTGGAGGATCATCAACTCGGTGAAGGATGCTCTTTGGCCTGAAACCTATTGGTCTTCCAGCACAAAGAGTTGTCCCCGACGGATTGTTGCAGACTGGCACATTCCAAGGTCTAGGAATATGTGCTGAGGGACGCACTAAAGCTCAGGGCAGGGGCTGCAAAGGATTCGTTCATGTCACAGTTGCTGGAGCAACATTCTCAGAAGCTGTGTGAAGATTTATGGAGCGTGCGCAGTGCATGGTCATCATCATCTTCCTGCAATTGAGTGACTATTAGGGCCTCCCCTGCGTCTCCATGACAGAAGCATTCTCACATTCTGCCATAAGCCAGACGGGAGCCAAACGTTCACAAATGTGATGTGAGGGACTATGGTGTCTCCTCACTGCATGTCATCATCATCCTCCACAAATCTAGCAACTATGAGGGCCTCCCGAGCGTGCCTGCCTCGTCTAGCCTGTGCGAGGTCCTCATCCCCGTCATCGCCGCCTCCGAGGACCTCCTCAGCCTCATCCCCTTCGGCGTCCTCCTCATCGGAGGAGGTCTGCAGCTCCTCCAGCTCCTCCTCAGCCAGCTCGTCTCCCTGTTGGAGCGCCAGGTTGTAAAGGGCACAGCAAACGATGACCCTCAGCCACCAGTCACCTCAACGGCAAGGCTGCACTTGCCCCCCACTCCCCCTCACCCACAAAAGTCGCCTCCGAGGCAGGGCAGCACATACCCCCGACCCCCCCTGTGCCCCTGAAGCCTGGAAAGCAACAGGCAACCCCAGTGAGCTGTTCACTCACCTCCAGTTTACCCAAAGTGCAGCCGCCAAGTGCACGTCACCTCTGTGCTGTTGTGAAACACGTCAGCGTGCTTTCCCGCTGACGTGGACGGATGATCCAGCGGGGGTGCAAGAGCCTGGCGGGATGGCCTGATAATGATATGCTGGTGTATTACAATGAGGTTCCCGATGACCGATGGTGGGAAACGCGGCCTGTCGTTGGCGGGCTGAGCGGACAATCACAACCTGCCTTCCCACCATCGTGAAACCGATCGCGCCACCTATCATGCCCACCACCAGCGGGCACGGAAAATTCAGGGACAAATGCGGGTTAATTAAGAAGAGCCAGCATGGATTTCTTAAGGGAAAATGGCGTTTCCCTAACTTGCTGAAATTTTCTGAAGAGGTAACAGAGAGGGTTGGTGAAGGTGATGCTGTTGATGTGGTGTACATGGACTTCCAAAAGGCATTTGATACAGTGCCACACAGACTTGTGAGAAAAGTTATATCTCATGGAATAAAACAGACAGTAGCAATGTGGATAGAAAATTGACTGAGTGACAAGAAACAGAGAGTAATAGTTAATGGATGATTTTAGGGCTGGAGGCGGGTTTGTAGTGGAGTTCCCCAGGGGTCAGTATTGGACCCTTGCTTTTCCTGATATATATGAATGGTTTAGACCTTAGAGTAGAGGAAAATTTTTCAAAATTTGCAGACGATACAAAACTTGGAAGCAACTGTGAACCGTGAAGAGGGCAGTGGAGAACTTGAAAAGGACACAGACTAGTTGGTCGAATGGGCGGATATGTGGCAGATGAAGTTCAGTGTGGAGAAATATGAGCTGATGCATTTTGGTAGGAAGAACATAGAGAGACAGCACAAAATAAAGGGGGCGTCGACACAGATGGACCTGGGTGTGTATTTGCATAAGTCATTAAAGGTGGCAGGACAAGTTGAGAGAGCAGTTAACACAGCATTCAGTATCCTAGGCTTTATTAATAGGGGCTTGTATAAGACACGAGTTAGACCACAGCTGGAGTACTGCGTACAGTTCTGGGCACCACATTTTAGGGAGGATGTGAAGGCATTGGAGAGAGTGCCGAAGAGGGATGTGGAAGATCAGTTACGGAGTAAGATTGGAGACGTTGAGACTGTTTTCCTGAGAGAAAAGAAGGCTGAGAAGAGAGTTGATAGAGGTATTGAAAGTCATGAGAGGTCTGGAGAGAGTAGATAGGGAGAAATTGTCCCCACTTGTGAAATGATCGAAAATGAGGGGATACAGATTTAAAGCAACGGGTCAAAGAAGCAGAAGTGACATAAGAGAAACCGATTTCACACCGTGAGTGGCTAGGGTCCGGAATGCACTGACTGAGAGTGTGGTTCAATCAAAGCATTCAAGAGGGAATTAGATAATTAGTTGAAAAGAAACAATCTGTAGGGTTATTGGGTGAGGGCAGGAGAATGGCACTGGGTATTGAGATGCTCATTCAGAGAGCCAGTACAGACACGATGGGCCGATTGGCCTGCTTATGCACCGTAACCATTGTGTGATCGTGAATTTAGATGCTTGTCAGCAGCTGTGTAAAGTCTATGAGCTTTGAGCTGGGAGCTTGCTGTACTTTTAAGAGCGGTATCAGCAGCGGCAGCAGAGAACTGGTTTAAAATGTTGTGAGGTAAAAGCTGCAGTGGAGTGAGAGAGAGAGAGAGAGAGTGGTGGAGAGGTGTATTTGCAAGTGAATGGTGCTTTTGTATGAACGGTTTTCCAGGATTTGGGGCTCCATTGTCCAAAACAACTTCTTTCACTGCCCAAAATAGGCTAAAGACTGAACTCAATGGGCAGAATTTTTGGCTTGGTGGGCGGGCGCGTGTCCGATTCGCTCGAGCCTGAAATGAAACATGTTGACATCAGCCGAGCGTCCCAACGTCAACGCGCACTCTCGCGATATTTCGGTGCATCATTAAATATTGGCCTACGCTGCACCTGCAGAACAAATGAAGCAAACTCAGGCCAATAACACAAAATCAAATGTCATTTAATGTTGCAGGTGACAGATTCCTGAACTGAACATTAACCGGTGTTGTTTGTCACACCATTAAAAAACTCAAAGCAAAATGGGGGAACAAAACATCACCCGTGACAAGACCATCTTGTGCTTAAGGTGCTTTAAATTTACATTTGTGGGTGCTATGTCTAGGTGCTGCCCCCTCGCTGGCACTGGCATTGGAGGCAGCCTGCTGACTCTGCTGCCTTGTTGGCCTGGGTGACCTTGGCGGTCGTCCTCTGGCCAGTGGAGCCTGTGCTGTCCCCACCTGGGAGGGAGCGGCCAGTGCCATGGCTGCCATCTCCCCAGTCGCCGCAGCCTCATCAGATGCCACGGTCACTGGCAGAGGGGCAGAGGGGCTGCTGCCATCATCCGTAGAGCCCTGAGAGGAGCCCGCAGAGACAACAGGCAGCTCGTGCGCCAACGTGAGGTCACTCAGGACCTCCCTGCTCACCATTGATGGACGGACACCTAGCTGGTATACTGGGTACCCCATCCATCTCACACACGGACACTGACCACCTGAGGTCATTGCCGGTGTGAGCGCTTGCAGGTCCGAGTGCATCCCCAGGGACCCCTGATCCTGTCCCTGGGGCAGCCTCTCCCTGACAGTCGCCACTCTCTCCTTGGCTGAGGCAGTGCGCTCAGTGGTCATGCTCCGCATGGACTCCTCCATAACGGAGACCATGGCGCACATACCCTCATGGATCTCCGCTAGATCCTCCCGCACACCCCGCTGGACGTCCAGCATCTGCTTCCTAATGGACGACTCCAGAGGCTCATCATCAGCCTTCGACTGAGCATCGTCCTGGTCTCCAGCAGTCCTCCGACTGCCAGCACCCTGGGCACTCTCTGCCTCCGCCTGCACCTCAAACGAGTGTGAAGTTCCCTCACCAATGTGCACTGAGATACTGGACGGCCATCTAATGCCCACCGAGCTGCTGGTATCTGCGCTGGTGCCTGCTTGACAGAGCGGGTGTGAGGCAGGTGCGTGGGGAACATAGTGATATTCCGGGGTCAGGGGTGGCCCTTCAGGGTCCTGAGTGCGAGCGCCTGCTGCTGAACCCAAAAGGGAGAAGATGAACATGTCATTAGTGAAAACAAAAACAGAAATACCTCGAAAAACTCAGCAGGTCTGGCAGCATCGGTGGAGAAGAGCACAGTTGACGTTTTGAGTCCTCATGACCCTTCAACAGAACTAAGTAAAAATAGAAAAGGGATGAAATATAAGCTGGTTTAAGGAGGGGGGGAGGAGTTGGTTGGGACAAGAAGAGCTAGGTAGAGGGCCAGTATAGGTGGAGATAACCAAAAGATGTCACAGACAAAAGAACAAAGAGGTGTTGAAGGTGGTGATATTATATAAAGGAATGTGCTAATTAAGGGTAGAAAGCAGGACAGGCAAGGTACAGATAGCCCTAGTAGGGGTGGGGTGGGAGCAGGAATTTTTTTTAAAAAGCTAAAAGGTAGAGATAAAACAACGGATGGAAATACATTTAAAAATAATGGAAATAGGTAGGAATAGAAAAATCTATATAAATTATTGGAAGAAACAAAAAGGAGGGGGAAAAAACGGAAAGGGGGTGGGGATGGAGGAGAGAGTTCATGCTCTAAAATTGTTGAACTCAATATTCGGTCCGGAAGGCTGTAAAGTGCCTAGTCGGAAGATGAAGTGCTGTTCCTTCAGTTTGCGTTGAGCTTCACTGGAACAATGCAGCAAGCCAAGGACGGACATATGGGCAAGAGAGCAGGGTGGAGTGTTAATGGCAAGCAACAGGGAGGTCTGGGTAATGCTTGCGGACAGACCGAAGGTGTTCTGCAAAGCGATCACCCAGTCTGCGTTTGGTCTCTCTAATGTAGAGGAAACCGCATTGGGAGCAACGAATGCAGTAGACTAAATTGAGGGAAGTACAAGTGAAATGCTGCTTCACTTGAAAAGAGTGTTTGGGCCCTTGGACGGTGAGGAGAGGGTAAGTGAAGGGGCAGGTGTTGCATCTTCTGCGATTGCATGGGAAAGTACCTTGGGAGGGGGTTGAGGAGTAGGGGGTGATGGAGGAGTGGACCAGGGTGTCACGGAGGGAACGATTCCTACGGAATGCCGCCAGGGGGGGTGAAGGGAAGATGTGTTTGGTGGTGGCATCATGCTGGAGTTGGCGGAAATGGCGGACGATGATCCTTTGAATGCGGAGGCTGGTGGGGTGATAAGTGAGGACAAGGGGGACCCTATCATGTTTCTGGGAGAAAGGAGAAGGTGTGAGGGCAGATGCGCGGGTGATGGGCCGGACACTGTTGAGGGCCCTGTCAACCACTGTGGGTGGAAAACCTCGGTTAAGGAAGAAGGAAGACATGTCAGAGGAACTGTTTTTGAAAGTGGCATCATCAGAACAGATGCGATGGAGGTGAAGGAACTGAGAGAATGGGATCAGTATTAGTAAGGAAATGGTGTTGGGGAAATTGATGGGACTGAAGGCTGATAAATCCCCAGGGCCTGATAATCTACATCCCAGAGTACTTAAGGAAGTGGCCCTAGAAATAGTGGATGCATTGGTGTTCACCTTTCGAGATTCTATAGACTCTGGAACAGTTCCTACAGATTGGAGGGTAGTTAATGTAACCCCACTATCTAAAAAGGGAGGTAGAGAGAAAACAGGGAATTATAGAACAGTCAGCCTGACGTCGGTAGTGGGGAAAATTCTAAAGTCCATTATAAAAGATTTAATAGCTGAGCACGTGGAAAACAGTGGCAGAATCGGACAGAGTCAGCATGGATTTACGAAAGGGAAATCATGCTTGACAAATCTACTGGAATTTTTCGAGGATGTAACTAGCAGAGCTGATGAGGGGAAGCCAGTGGATGTGGTTTATTTGGGCTTTCAGAAGGCTTTCGACAAAGTCCCACATAAGGGATTAGCATGAAAAATGAAAGCGCGTGGGATTGGGGGTAGTGTATTGAGGTGGATAGAAAACTGGTTGGCAGACAGGGAACAAAGAGTAAGAATAAACGAGTCTTTTTCCGAATGGCAGGCAGTGACTAGTGGGATACCGCAGGGATCGGTGCTGGGACCCCAGCTATTCACTATATATATTAATGATTTAGATGAGGGAATTAAATGTAATATCTCCAAATTTGCAGGTGACACAAAGCTGGGTGGGAGGGTGAGCTGTGAGGAGGATGCAGAGTTGCTTCAGTGTGATTTGGACAAGCTGAGTGAGTGGGCAGATGCATGGTAGATGCAGTATCATGTGGATAAATGAGAGGTTATCCACTTTGGTAGCAAAAACAGGAAGGAAGATTATTACCCGAATGGCTACAAATTGAGAGAGGGGAATGTGCAATGAGACCTGGGTGTCCTCATACACTAGTCGCTGAAGGTAAGCATGCAGGTGCAGCAGGCGGTAAAGAAGGCAAATGGTATGTTGGCCTTCATAGTGAGAGGATTTGAGTACAAGGAGCAGGGATGTCTTGCTGCAATTATACAGGGCCTCGGTGAGACCGTACCTGGAATATTGTGTGCAGTTTTGGTCTCCTTATCTGAGGAAGGATGTTCTTGCTATAGAGGGAGTGCAGCGAAGGTTTACCAGACCGATTCCTGGGATGGCGGGACTGACATATGAGGAGAGATTGAGTCGGTTAGGATTATATTCGCTGGAGTTCAGAAGAATGAGGTGGGACCTCATAGAAACCTGTAAAATTCTAACAGGTCTAGACAGGTCGCATGCAGGAAGGATGTTCCCGATTGTGGGGGAGTCCGGAACCAGGGGTCACAGTCTGAGGATACGGGGTGGACCATTTAGGACTGAGGTGAGGAGAAATTTCTTCACCCAGAGAGTGGTGAGTCTGTGGAATTCGCTACCACAGAAAGTAGTTGAGGCCAAAACATTGTAAGTTTTGAAGAAGGAATTAGATATGGCTCTTAGGGTGAAAGCGATCAAAGGATATGGGGAGAAAGCGGGAGCAGGCTATTGAGTTGGATGATCAGCCATGATCATAATGAATGACGGAGCAGGCTTGAAGGGCCGAATGACCTACTCCTGCTCCTGTTTTCTAAGGAGTCCTTACAGGAGTCAGGGTGTGAGGAGCTGTAGTCGAGGTAGCTGTGGGAGTCGGTGGGCTTGTAATAAATATTGGTGGACGGTCTATCACCAGAAATTGAGACAGAGAGGTCAAGGAAAGGAGGGGAAGTGTCGGAGATGGATCATGTGAAAGTGATGGAGGGGTGGAAATTGGAAGCAAAATTGATAAATTTTTCCAGGCCCAGGCGAGTGAATGAAGCGGCATTGAAACAGTCATCGATGTACTGGAAGAAGAGTTGTGGGAGGGGGCCTGAGTAGGACTGGAACAAGGAATGTTCCACATACCCCATAAAGAGACAGGCATAACTGGGGACCATGTGAGTACCCATAGCCACACCTTCTTCCTCCAAATTTCGACTTCTCTTTAGCTTTGAAGAAGATTCATATGGACGCAAAATGTTAACTCTGTTTCTCTCTCCACAGATGCTGTTAGATTTGCTGAGCTTTTCCAGCATTTTCTGTCTTAATTTTAGAAGTGGGGATGTTTGCTGATGATTGCACAATGTTCAGCACTATTTGTATCTCCTTGGATACTGAAGCAGCCCAAGTCCAAATGCAGCAAAATCTGGACAAGATCCAGGCTTGGGCTGACAAGTGGCAAGTAACATTCGTGCCACACAAGTGCCAGGCAATGACCCATCTACAACAAGAGAGAATCTAACCATCAACCCTTGACACTCAATGGGTTTGCCATCGCTGAATCCCCCACTATCAACATCCTGAGGGTTACCATTGGCCAGAAAATGAACTGGTCTACCATATCAATACTGTGGCTGCAAGAGCAGGTCAGAGGCCAGAAATCCTGTGCCGAGTAACTCACCTCCTGACTCCCCAAAGTCTGTCCACTACCTACAAGGTATAAGTCAGGAGTGTGATGGAATACTCTCCAATTGCCTGGGTGAGTGCCGCTCCAACAACACTCCAGAAGTTTGACACCATCCAGGACAAAGCAGCCCACTTTGCTTTCAGTTATCTCATCCTCTCACATCAGTGTCCTAGTTTTTCACATCCACTTTCTTCTGCTAATGTCTTTCAGCTCTTTGATGCTTCTTTCCATTATATTTACAAAGTTCTGACATGATGGGATGCTGCAAATGTTGTTACACTCAGTGCAAACGGTACCTTCATGTTACAATAAATGTTATAATATCTATTCAACAACTGTCATCCCACAGGGAAAACATTTCACTGCATCAACATTCTCACCAAACACTGAAACATTCCACAAAGCAAGGCTGACAAATTCAACACAAGTTTCTCTTTTTGAGTCTGGTTGGTTTGTCCGGATTCTCTGATCGATTCCTGGTGTTTATCCCCCACATGAGCAGTCATCCTAATCCCATGTCCCTGTGCTGTTCCCATCTCCCTTTCCTGTAAGCACCATCCAGTTACAAACTGCTGATATATGTTGGTAAACACTCTCCTTGTTCGATTAAACCATGTCTGTGATTGCAATGGAAATCGCCAACAGGAGAAGCTGTCATTGGCACCTTTAACTCTGCAGCCAGTGACCAGGAGAATTCTTACTCCTGAGTGAGGACTTTGTCCATTTCTTTTTCGAAGATCCCATCATCACATGAAGGAGGTAAAGTATTTTTCCATCACAGTGACCACAGGGAAGCTTGTAAACAGACTATTTGATGATTAATTCCCATTTTCTTTTCAATCCTGTTTTGAAGGTGAATTCCTCGGACATTCCTGCATTTTACCGTTTGCCTGAAATGGGTGAGATTGTGAATTGGGTCGAGCCCTCCTTATAGGAGTCACCAGGAGAAAGGAAATGTTTACTCAGTAGCATCTTGCTGGCTGCAGTATTTTGGGAGCTAACACTTGGACTAACTCCCTCTCCCAACACTGATCAGGAGTAAACAAACCATTGCTGAGGATTTGGAGAGTTATTTAAAGGGAAATCACCTTTTACTGTTCAATTCCTGCTGGAGATTTGAAGAGGAATTTCGAAACACGTCGGGAGACTCAGAGAATTTGTCAAGATTTCACCAACACTCTCAGCATTATTCTGGAAATTCTCGGAGGAGTTCACCTATAAAGAGTAAGTGCAGTGTTCCTCCACCTTATTGGACACCTTATAGGAGTCACCAGGAGAAAGGGAATGATTGGTCATTGACATCTTGCTGTGTCTGCAGGAGGGATGGGAGGAGAACCTGGGCCCCCTCTCACTCAGTCCCTGAGTGATCCTGAACATGTCACTGTGTGTCAGACAGCACACTCCACACCTTCAGTGGAAGTGGCTGTGCGGAGCCCACATACACTGCTCCAGGAGAATTGCTTCAAACCAGTTCTGGAGTCTTCAAGCTGCCGGTGTCAGTTTTAGTGTCTCCCGGCAAGTTCAAACTCTGGGCATCAGAATGGTGAGTGAAAAGCGGAGTTTCAAACAGGCGGGTCTGATTAACACAGCATCCATTCAGCAAAATAACCAACTGGACTTTGGTTCTGAAAACCAGCCACTTCTGGCTGCTGCTCTGGCAGCTGAAGTGGGACAGGGTCCCTCAGTAACACTCCACACCAGAAGTGACCACCTGGATTTCCACCATGATTTCCCTCCCCTGAACCCTCTGTAACTTGGATCATTTTGTGACTGTCAACCTCCCAGAATCTAATGAATGGGGCGGTGGGTGGGGAGGTAAATGGTTCAATGTGAGCTCACAGGGGGTGATTCTGGAGCACAGATTTCCCACATGTTATGGCGATGATGATGAAACTGCAGTTTCTGAGCAGTCAAGGCTACTTTATCAGAATGTCATTGATGGAAGCAGTAACTGTTCCCACTTCAGGAGTGACCAGAGCTCTTCTGGCCTCCTCCTAATGTCTGACTGGCAGCTACATTGATCTCCTGGACTGTCAGTGCCCAGGGGCTTCCTCACTTCATGTCCTGCCTCCCTCACTGTGTTCTCCATGTGGGTTCTGGGCTCCTCCAATTGTCCCCTCATCAGCACCATGAGTGAAGAGACTGTGTCCACTGCCTGCATGTCAGACCAATGTTCATCAATCCTTGATCTTTACCAGCCGAGGCCTCGGAGATCTGGGTCTTGGAATCCTCAGCTGAGGCCTCCTGCTTATGTCACCTTGGGGGAGAGGCAGATATCTCCTCAAAGTTGTCCCCACTTCTTCCTGCTCACTGCTGCTCTGTGTCAGTAATACTGCCTCCCTGAATGGGTTTGAAGATTCACTGTGACTGTGTTATGTTCTTAGACGGGCACGACAGCACCTCAAGCGTTAACACCTCCTGGTTCTGCTTATTCCCCAACAGGATAATGATTGTGTCCAACACCCCACAACACCCGAGTACCCCCCACCCAACTCCCGGGAAGCGGGTCAAACCCCCAACAACCCGACTACTACACCCCCCACACTCCCCCTCCCCTTCCCCCCACTGACCGGACCACTAAACCCCCCACACTCCCCCTCCCCCCACCCACCACCGACCCGACTACTACACCCCCCACGCTTCCCGTCCCCCTCCCCCCACCGACCTGACTACTTCACCCCCTACACTCCCCCTCCCCTTCCCCCCACTGACCGGACCACTAAACCCCCCACACTCCCCCTCCCCCACCCACCACCGACCCGACTACTACACCCCCACGCTCCCCGTCCCCCTCCCCCCACCGACCTGACTACTACACCCCCCACACTCCCCCTCCCCCACCCACCACCGACCCGACTACTACACCCCCCACACTCCCCCTCCCCTTCCCCCCACTGACGGGACCACTAAACCCCCCACACTCCCCCTCCCCCCACCCACCACCGACCCGACTACTACACCCCCCACGCTCCCCGTCCCCCTCCCCCCACCGACCTGACTACTACACCCCCCACACTCCCCCTCCCCTTCCCCCCACTGACCGGACCACTAAACCCCCCACACTCCCCCTCCCCCACCCACCACCGACCCGACTACTACACCCCCCACGCTCCCCGTCCCCCTCCCCCCACCGACCTGACTACTACACCCCCCACACTACCCCTCCCCCACCCACCACCGACCTGACTACTACACCCCCACACTCCCCCTCCCCTTCCCCCCACCGACCGGACTACTAAACCCCCCCCACATTCCCCCTCCCCACACCAACCCGACTACTACACCCCTCACACTCCCCCTCCCCTTCCCCCCACTGACCGGACTACTAAACCCCCACACTCCCCCTCCCCCCACCCACCACCGACCCGACTACTACACCCCCCACACTCCCCCTCCCCTTCCCCCCACCGACTGGACTACTACACCCCCCACACTCCCCCTCCCCTTCCCCCCACTGACCGGACTACTAAACCCCCCACACTCCCCCTCCCCCCACCCACCACCGACCCGACTACTACACCCCCCACACTCCCCCTCCCCTTCCCCCCACCGACCCGACTACTACACCCCCCACACTCCCCCTCCCCTTCCCCCCACCGACCCGACTACTACACCCCCCACACTCCCCCTCCCCTTCCCCCCACCGACTGGACTACTACACCCCCCACACTCCCCCTCCCCTTCCCCCCACCGACTGGACTACTACAACCCCCACACTCCCCATCCCCCCCTTCCCCCCACCGACCCGACTACTACACCCCCGACACACCCCCTCCCTCCACCCCCACCGACCCGACTACTAAACTTATCTAATAATGATTAACCTTTTACACCAATGTCTCTGCCAAGCTGTTGTATTTAGCTGTGTCTGACCAGGTTTCATTGGTGACACCAACTGCTTGTCAGTCTCCAAACAAACCTTTGCTGATCTCACCAATGAACCATGTGTGAGTCATGGGGAAAAACAGCAACAATCCGATCGATTCCTTTCTTCATTCATCAGATGAAAAGCTTTTGTTCATTAAGTAAGTTAATTGATAAGTCTTTAGTTAATTGATAAATGTATTGTTGCTTTATTTTGCTTATGTTCAATGAACTTTGATATTATTTGCTAATTGAGTGTCTGAGTCTTTGCCTCATGGTTATATCTCTGCTGAGCTAAATCAGTTTAAAGGGGTCATTTGGGATGCAGTAATTAGGCTGCATGCAACTAAATTAAATCAAGTCTAAATTTATTAAAGATCCTTTAAAAACTTAAACCCTCCTCCAGAGAAATTATTTGTTCAGCTGCACAGTGTAGATTAACCAGCCAGTCCGACATTACAGGGAATGTTCAGCTGCACAGTGTAGATTAACCAGCCAGTCCGACATTACAGGGAATGTTCAGCTGCACAGTGTAGATTAACCAGCCAGTCCGACATTACAGGGAATGTTCAGCTGCACAGTGTACATTAACCAGCCAGTCCGACATTACAGGGAATGTTCAGCTGCACAGTGTACATTAACCAGCCAGTCCGACGTTACTGGGAATGTTCAGCTGCACAGTGTACATTAACCAGCCAGTCTGACATTACAGGGAATGTTCAGCTGCACAGTGTACATTAACCAGCCAGTCCAACGTTACTGGGAATGTTCAGCTGCACAGTGTACATTAACCAGCCAGTCCGACGTTACTGGGAATGTTCAGCTGCACAGTGTACATTAACCAGCCAGTCCGACATTACAGGAAATGTTCAGCTGCACAGTGTACATTAACCAGCCAGTCTGACATTACTGGGACTGTTCAGCTGCACAGTGTAGATTAACCAGCCAGTACGACATTACAGGGAATGTTCAGCTGCACAGTGTACATTAACCAGCCAGTCTGACATTACTGGGACTGTTCAGCTGCACAGTGTACATTAACCAGCCAGTCCGACATTACAGGGAATGTTCAGCTGCACAGTGTACATTAACCAGCCAGTCTGACATTACAGGGACTGTTCAGCTGCACAGTGTACATTAACCAGCCAGTCCGACATTACTGGGAATGTTCAGCTGCACAGTGTACATTAACCAGCCAGTCCGACATTACTGGGAATGTTCAGCTTGTTACAAAGAACATGCTCCAGTTCCACATCGTCAAAGACAAACTGTGCACTATATGATTGTGCTGTTGGGCTGGAGCAGTTTCAGTGAATTCTGAAGACTGCTAGCTATAAACACGCTAACATTTATTTTCACATATTCACAGATTAAGGAGAACATTCTTACAAGCTTCTGACCATACTTGCTTTCCTTTCACTTTAGATTGTCCCAGAGTCTCACATCACATGAGAAAGTCACTTCCTTCTCTGACATCACAGACTATTACAGTTAACCCTTTATGGGACTGAGTCTAACATACTCCATTGTACCACATACACTCCAAGATGCAAAGACTGAGGACACCTGAAAAGATGGACAAGACTCCTGAATAAAAGGAATAGGGGCAGAGTGTAATATTAATACAAGCTCCCTGCTTATAGCAGCCATTTGGGATGATGATCCCTCAAATGAAACTACAACGAGATTAAGAAGCACACAATATAAGGCCAGTGGAAATCATTGGACATTGTTGCACTTTGGGTGGAATTTATACCTTTTCTTTCAAGTCAGCGACGCCCCCCTGCAAATCGCCCACCTTCTGAGACACCTCCTTCTTTGCATGTAGTTCAGATTGGAAAGAGCTGGGCAGTTCCAGTTCTTGTTGCTGTGTGAAAATCATTTAAACTAAAAGTCACGAAATAGCTAACCCCAGAATTTCTTTGTGCTTCTTGTCTTGAAATGTATTCGCTGGAACATTTTCTCCAGAACAATCTTATGAGAGTGAGAGATTTGAAATTACAAAACAAATTCTTTCACCAATGACACACCATAAACCTCACTACTCAGTGAAATCAAACGGAGGGAGCTCGGGCTGTGACTTGGTTGGAGTTCCCGAGTCTTGGTGAATATACAATTTAGAATTTCAAAACAAACTGGAGACAAAGTTAATGAGGCAGCTTTTAAACGAGGCTAAAATTGAATTTTCAGGTTCCCAAAACTTCTTCCTGAAGCTTCGTCCTGATCTGGTTCAGTTCTTCAGTCGTTCTGGTGATCGCTGTCTTCAGCCTTCGGTTTTCCTCACTTACCTGATCCAGTCGTTCCTGCAGATGAACACATTTCATTATTAAAAGTAACTGTGGATACACAACAGGAAACAGAGCTCTGCTTCAGGTAGGTGCATAATTCCAAGCAGTCAGGCCCGGCAGTCAGAGAGGCTGATGGGTGAAAACCAGAAACACGAGTCCTGGCAGGAGCCAAACAGGCTGTCTTTAATTTAACCGAGGACGGTTTGGAGAAAGTTCTCACACATCCAGGTTCTGATGTCAGTAATTGTTGCTGTCACACTAGCTGTTCTCTGTGACTTTGATGAATGGGGTCCCGGTGCTGTGAGAGACAGGGCGGGAGATTAGAGGGTTTCAAATAAGGATCAGTGGGAGGGGTGACAGCATAGGTGAGAGACAACAATATCTTCCAAGATTGGAGAAAAATTTGGAGATTGGGCAGCAGCTGCAGAGAGAGTGTGAACGGGTTAAGTGTGCATTTCTTAAGGAGTGAGTGTCAATGGCAGTCTGGACAATGATCAAATGGCAAATCCTAGTCACGATGACAAGTGGCTTATTCTCAAGGTTTCTGTGAATGCTGCTCCGGAACTAATACCTAGTGGAAGAGTTTGAGGAGTGAAAGAGAGTGGACGGTCTATACACTGGATCTTGACCTCCGATTCCACTGAGTGACCACCTTCTCCTGACTTTTTTGTGCCAACCTTGATGTTCGGTCCAAGTTCCACCGATCTGGTAACTGGTGCCTTTTCTTTGTTACCGTCTCCAGCAACTGAATCTTTCTGTTGTTTCTTAGCAACCGGAACTGGAGACAGGACTTGGGTCTGGTTTGAGTGGGACGCCTCGGGATGTATAAAAGTTTCTTTGTCTCTGTGGTGTACAATTCCCCTGACTTCTTCCATTGTTCGTCCAATGAGGCAGGATATTTGGTGCACCATACTGTGCCGGTAGTGTAGACATTGTTCATCATCATCAATTACAACAATATTCCTGATGTTCATATGCTGTCTAGCTTTCTTTTCCATTGCTGACTTATGAACATATGAAATAAGAGCAGATGTAGGCCATTCAGCCCCTCGAGTCTGCTCTGCCATTCAATAACAGCAGGGCTGATCTGTTTGTGTTTCGACTTCTACGTTCCCACCTACCACTGATAACCTTTGATTCTGTTGCCTGACAAGAATCTTTCTTAAAAATATTCAATGACCCCACTTCCACCACTTTCTGACGCAGGGTTCCAAAGTCGCACAACTCTCCTCATCTCTGTCTGATAAGGGTGACCCCTCATTTTAAAACAGTTGCCGCTAGCTCTGACTCACCCACTAGAGGAAACATGCTTTCTAATTCCATCTTGTCAAGACCATTCAGGATCTTATAGACTTCAATCAGGTCACCCCTCACTCCTCTAAACTCCAGTGGAAACAAGCCCAGCCTGTCCAACCTATCCTCATAAGACAATCTGCTCATTCCAGGTATCAATCTAGTAAACCTCCTCTGAAACACCTCCAACATACTTAATTCTTCCTTAAATAAGGAGACCAAAACTGCACACAGTATTCGAGATGTGGTCTCACCAATGCCCTGTCCTGTATTTCAATTACAAATCCTTAAACAAAGGGCTTGCTGCCGTCTCAAACAAAACTCTCTCCGCTACCAAGGCTCTGCTGTAATTTATTCATCTTCATGACATCATAACACGAGGACTGTATGACATCAGAAGAGTCCATTGTTTCGAAATGATCCACATCAAAGCTACAGGAAAAACATTGAAACGTAGCAACATGAGTTTCACTATTCAATGAGATTATGGCTGATGTGAATCCTAACACTATTTACCTGCCTTGTCCCCATCTCTCTGAGTTCCCTGGTCCACCAAAGCTCCTTCAATCTCAGGTTTTAAATGATTAATTGAGCTTGTCTCTGTGATTGTATAGTGGGATCGAGTTCTACCCTTCTCCCACCCTTTGTGTGATGAAGTGTTTCCTAACTTCTCTCCTCAATGACCTGGCTCTGATTTTCAGGTTTTGTCTCTTTGTCCTGGGCCTGGATTTCCCCCACTATCCTGCCCCAAATCGAGTGGGATAGCTCAAACACAAACAGCTCGGGAGGAAGACTAGTGTAGGGAGAGATTGAGGCAATCCCAGCCTGTGAAGTCAAACATTTCCAAGTTTACATCAATAATTCCAACCTTTCAAAGCGCTAGATCGGAGATTACACTCTGGGAGCTTTCTGATATGGTGGCCAAGTGTGTCTGTATGATGTCATCACCCTCTGCCTAATTTAAAGGCCCATGGCAACAATTAACAGCAGCAGATTAATAGTGAAATGTCTGTGAACTGATCGTCCATCCGTGCTAAATGGATGCATGGGTCCATGTCAGGAGTTTAGTGTTTAATTTGAGACAATTTCAGAAGAATAAAAATGCAAAGTTTTAAA
Organism: Cetorhinus maximus; assembly: GCF_964194155.1. Classification (NCBI taxonomy): domain Eukaryota; kingdom Metazoa; phylum Chordata; class Chondrichthyes; order Lamniformes; family Cetorhinidae; genus Cetorhinus; species Cetorhinus maximus. Next base: position 45,354 of record NW_027597701.1, on the reverse strand, counting down.
GCAAACAAGTTGAGAGGGAATGTGAGAGGGAACTTATTTTGCATAATGTCCATTGTGTTTCTGATATGGAGTAAGAGAGAATTGTTTTTAATGAAGAGAGAAGATGTTGGAAATGCTCAGCGGGTGTGACAGCGGGTGTGTAGAGAGAAAGAGAGTTGCAGTTTCAGGCAGATAAGTTTTGATGAGGAGTGGGAAAAGTTTGAAATGTGATGGGCTTTAGGCGAGGGGAGGGTGATAAAATGAAGAAAAGGGAAGGTGTGTGATTGGGTGTAAGAGAGGAGAGATGAAATGCCCTGGTCAGGTTGCAGTGCCACGAAATGAGGAATGAGCAGGAGGGAGAATTCCAGCAGGTGGGGTTATATTTTCTTCTAAAAGAATGGCACAAAAACACAGCAAAATGGTGGCTGAAATAGCTCAGTTGGGACAGTGTTAGTTTGAGGATCTGAAGCTCCCTGGTTCAATCCTATGTTTCAGCAGCTCTCATTCTGGGAGCTCTTTGCTGCTCTCACTCCACATATCCCCCGATTCCCTGAGATCCAAAATCTGTTCTTTCTCAGCGTTAACTATATTCAATGATGGAGCATCCACTCCCCCTCTGGGGTAGAGAATTCCACAGATTCACAACTCTCAGTGAAGAAATGTCTCCATATTTCAGTTGTAAATGATGGGCCCCTTATCCTGAGTCAGTGCCCCCATGTTTCAAGATTTCCCAGCCAGGGGAAACAACTGCTCAATATTTACCCTGTCAATCTTCCTCAGTATCTTATATGTTTCAATGCGATCAGTTCACATTCTTCAAAACTTCAATGTTTATACCCTCAATCTGCCCAAACTTTTCTTATAAACAATCCCCTTCACCCCAGGGGTCAACCTGGTGAACCTTCTCTGAATTGGCTCCAATGTAAGTGTATTTGTCATTGAGTAAGGTGCCTAAATCTGTCCGCGGTGCAGTCGGAGTGGTCTCACCAAAGCCCTGTACAATTGTAACAAGACGTCCCTACTTTTACACTCTGTTCCCCTTGTAATGAAGCCCAGCATTCAACTTGCCTTCCTAATTCCTGCCTGGACTTGCATGCTAACTTTTGGAGTTTCATGTATGAGGGACACCCAGTTCCCTCTGTACTGCAGCATTCTGCAGTCTCCCTGCATTTCAATAATATTCTGCTATTCTGTTCTTCCTGCCTGGATGACGTCACATTTTCCCACATTTTACTCCATCTGTCAAATTTTAGTCCATTCACTTAACCCTATCGATGCCCCTTTGCAGACTGTGTCCTCAAATTGCTTTCCCACCAATCTTTGCATTGGAAGCAAATGCTGCAATTTCTTTTATTTTTATTCAAATTATTCACTGGCAGCGTTTATTGTCCATCCCGAATTGCCCTTGAGAAGGTGGTGGTGAGCTGCACTCGGTCCCTTCATCCAAATCATTCATATGGATTGTAAGTAGTTGAGATTCCAGCACAGGTCCCTGTGACACTCCTCTAGTGACCGTTTGCCAACTTGAAAATAAGCTAATTCTCCTGACTCTGTTTCCTTTAGTTAACCAAACCTCTATCCATGCAAATATATTACTCTCAACATCAGGAACTCTTGCCTTGTATAATAACCTTTTATATGGCATCTTATCAATGTCTTTTGGAAATCCAAATACACTACATCTACTGGTTCCCCTTTATCCACCCTGCTTGTTACTGCCTCACACAACTCACATAAACTTGTCCAACACAATTTCCTTTTCACAAATCCTGACTCTGCCTGTTTGTATTCTGATTTTCTCAATTTTCTGCTGCTACTTCCTTAATAATGGGCTGCAGCATTTTCCCCAATGACAGAAGTTAGACTAACTGGCTGAAGGGTTCCTGATTTCTGTCTCTCTCCTTTCTAGAATAGGAGTGCTACGTTTTCCAATCCGCTGGCACATCTCCAGAACCTGGGGAATTTTGTAAGATGACAGCCCATGCATAAACTCTCTCTGCAGCTATTCCTTATAGGCCCCTAGAGTGCAGGCCATCAGGTCCAGGGGACTTGTCAGCTTTAAGTCCCATTAGTATTTCCATTACTCTTTCTCTCGTGATAGTGGTTGTTTTACGATCCCTGTAGCCCCTTGACCTTCCACTATTATTGGGATGTTGTTCGTGTCTTCTACCATGAAAACAGATACAAAATTATTTTGTTTGTTAATTCATGGGATTCGGGCTCAGCCAGCATTTATGGCCCATCCCTAATACCCCTTGAGAAGGTGGTGGTGAGCTGCCTTCTTGAACCGCTGCAGTCCATGTGGTGTAGGTACACCCACACTGCTGTTAGGGAGGGAGTTCCAGGATTTTGACCCAGCGACAGTGAAGGAACGGCGATATATTTCCAAGTCAGGATAGTGAGTGGCTTGGAGGGGAACTTCCATTTGGTGGTGTTCCCATGCATCTGCTGCCCTTGTCCTTCTAAATGGTAGCGGTTGTGGGTTTGGAAGGTTCTGTTGAAGGAGCCTTGGTGAGTTCCTGCAGTGCATCTTGTCAGAGAGTCAGTGAGCAGGTTAGTACTTGTTCAAAGTCTCTGCAATTACCTTGTTTGCCAGTATTAATTCTCCTGTCTCATTCTTTAAGCAACCAACATTTACTTTAGCTTAATTCATCCGGGCAAGTGGAGAGTATTCTGACACACTCCTGACCTGTGCCTTGTAGATGGTGGACAAGCTTTGGGGAGTCAGGAGGTGAGTTACTTGCCACAGAGCTGTGCATCTTTGAATTACTCTTGTAGCTACAGTATTTATATGGTTAGTCCAGTTCAGTTCCTGGTCAATGCTAACCCCAGCATGTTGATAGTAGGGGATTCAGCGATGGTAATGCCATTGAATGTCATAGGGAGATAGTTAGATTCTCTTATATTGGAGATTGTCATTGCCTGGCACGAATGTCACTTGCTACTTAGCAGCGCAAGCCTAGATATTGCCCAGGTCTTGCTGCATATGGACACAGATGGCTTCTGTATCTCAGGAGCACAAATGGTGAACATTGTTCAGTCAACAGTGAAGTTCCTCACTTGGGATCTTCTGATGGAGGAAAGGTCATTGAGGAAGCAGCTGAAGATGGTTGGGGTTTGGACACTACCCTGAGGGACTCCTGCAGTAATGCCCTGGACTGAAATGCTTGGCCTCCAACAACCACAAGCATCTTCCTTTGTGCTCGGTATGTCCCCAACCAGTAGAGTTTTTCCCCTGATTCCCATAGACTTCAGTTTTGCAGGGCTCCTTGCTCCCACAGTCGGTCAAACAGTGTCAAGGGCAGTCACTCTCACTGTCCCTTTTGAGTTCAGCTCTTTTGTCCACGTTTGGAGGAATGTTGTACTGAGGCCTGGAGCTGAGTAACCCTAGCGGAACCCAAACTGAGTGGTAGTGAGGTTATTGCTGCAGAAGTGCTGCTTGATAGCACTGTCAACGACCCCTTCCATCACTTTACTGATGATCGAGAGTCGACTGATGGGGCAGGAATTGGCCGGGTTGGATTTGTCCTGCCTTTTGTGTGGACAGGTCACATCTGGGCAATTTTCCACTTTACAGGATGATGCCAGTGTCGTAGCCACACTGGAACAGCTTGAACAGGGGAATGGCAAGTTCTGGAGCACAAGCCTTCAGTACTATTGCTGGAATATTGTAAGGGCCAACGCAGATGCAGATCCAGGGCCTTCAGCCATTTCTTGATCTCATCTTGAGTGAATCAAATTGGCTGAAGACTGGCATATGTGGTGCTGGAGACCTCAGGAGGAGGCTGAGATGGATCACCCACTTGGCATTTCTGGCTGAAAATTGATGCTAATGCTTCAGCCTTGTCTTTTTGCACTGATGTGCTGGGCTCCCCCATCATTGTGCATGGGGATAATTGAGGAGTCCCCTTCTCTAGTGAATTGTTTAATTGTCCACCACCATCCACAACTGGATGTGGCAGGGCTGCAGAGCTTTGGTCTGATCTGTTGCTTGTAGCTCCGTCTGTTGCTGCTGCTTCCATTGTTTTGAATTCAAGTCATCCTGTGTTATAGTTTAACCAGGTTGACCCCATTTTTAGGTTTGCCTCGTGCTGCTCCTGGCATGCCCTCCTGCACTATTTATTGAACCAGGGTTGGTACCCCAGCTTGATGGTAATGGTAGAGTAGGGGATATGCTGGGCCACAAGGTTACTGATTGTGGCTGAATACAATTGTGCTGCTGCTGATGGCCCACAGTGCCTCATAGATGCCCAGTTTTGAGTTGCTGGATTGTTCTAAATCCATATGCTTTAGCACAGTGGTTATGCCACACAAGACGATGGAAGGTATCCTCAATGTGAAGGGACTTTGCCTCCACAAGGACCATGCAATAGTTTCTCGTACCAACACTGTCATGGACAGAGGCATCTGCAACATGTAGATTGGTGAAGACAAGGTCAGGTAGGTTTCTCCCTCACCACCTGCTGCAGACCCAGTCTCGCAGTTATGTCCTTGAGGACTCAGCAGCTGTGATGCTATTGAGCCTCTCTTGGTAATGAACATTTAAGCCCCCCACCCAGAGTACATTTGTGCCCTTCTCTTCCCAGTGCTCCTTCCATGTGGTGTTTATCATGGAGGAGGAGTATTGATTCATCAGCTGAGGTGGGGGCAGTAGGTGGTAATCAGCAGGAGGTTTCCTTGTCCATGTTTGACCTGATGCCATGAGACTTCCTGGAGTCCAGAGTCAATGTTGAGAATTCCCAGAGCAACTCCCTACTGTACACCACTGTGCTGCCACCTCTGGCGGGCCTGTCCTGCCAGTGGAAGAGGACATACTCAGGGATGGTGATGATTCTGCGTATGTGACAATGTCAGGCTGTTGCTCGTTCCGTCTGTGGGACAGCTCTCCCAATTTTGGCTCAAGGCCCCAGCTGTTACTAAGGAGGACTCTAGGTTGGAGGGGACTGGGTTTGTCGTTGTTGCTTCCAATGCCTGGGTGGTCATTCTGTTTCATTCCTGTTTGACTTACTAGCAGTTTGCTACAACGGAGTAGCTTGCTAGGCCATCTCGGAGGGCCACCAATGCACAATGGTAACTGTGTATCATCTACAACATGCACTGTGCGAACTCAAGGCTCCTTTGACAGCAACTTCCAAACCCACAACCTCTACCATCTAGAAGGGCAGCAGCTACATGGGAACACCACCACTTGCAAGTTCTCCTCCAAACCCCACATACCATCTTGATGTGGAACTATAACCACCATTCCTTCATTGTCACTGGGTCAAAAATCTTGGAATTGCCTCCTCAGTAGCACTTGTACCTCGACACCACATGGAGTGCAGCGGCTCACCACCACCTTCTCAAGGGTCATTAATGCTGGCCTTGCCAGCAATACCAACATCCTGTGAATAAATAAAAATGTACCGTCACCTTGGATCCCCCAGTGCCCAATGAAACCATGGGTCTGTCACGAGAGACCATTCTCCCTGCTCCAACCCACATCTCTGCTGAAATTCAGACTTGATCACCCAGGGAGAACAACTGGTTTAGTGATCACTACCAGAGCTGGCTGTACCACGTGAAGCAGTGTCCCGCTGTCCTATGCCAAAACTCATCACTATTCCAGGATCATGCTGCAATGTTAGGAACCCTCCATCTTCTCTATTTCAAACCATCTTTGTAAACCCCTTTCCCATCACCAAGAGCAAACAGCTCATGGACTTGGTGACAAATTTCAGATCAGCTGCCTCTGCCACTTCCCCTCGCCCATCAGGACAAATTTCCTCTCTGGCTCCTCCCTTCCCTAAACTCATCTTTCTCCATCTTCCCTCAGGCCCATTCCAACCTCATCTTGTCCCTGACACCAAACCTCATGTTCCCTTAACCTTATTCCCACTAAACTGTTGACCACCCAATTTCTCTTCCTGGTCTGACATTAGCTAATGTTAATACTTTCCTCTCCTCAGGTACTCCGGAAAACCAGTGGGAAGCACTAAAAAGCAAGATCCTAATTGTACAAAGTAGACATGTCCCCCTATAAAAATAAGAGTGGTACTGCCAAATCTAGACCCCCCTGGTTGTCTAGAGGAATACAGGGGAAGATCAAACATAAAAAAAGCATATGATAGGCACAAAGAACTAAGCACTGCAGATAGCCTAGATGAATATAGGAAGTGCATGGACGAAGTAAAAAAGGAAATAAGGAAATCAAAGAGAGGGCATGAAAAAAGATTAGCAAGTTAAAGATAACCCAAAGATGTTTTACCAATACATTAATGCTAAAAAGGTTAGTTAAGGAAAAAGTGGGACCTCAAAAAAGGGCACCTGGGTGTCCTCAGGCTGGCATGGACAAGATGGGCCAAATGGCCTCCTTCTGTGCTGTAACTTCATGGTACTCTCCCCCTCCCCTTCAATTTCATTCTCAATAGCCCTGCTTCAATTTCAGTTCAGGTTCCTTGTTCTCAATTCCCAACAGGAGAAATTATTCCCCAAACCCACCCTACCAAATCCTCCCAACAGTTTAAACACCTCAGATCAGCCTCAACCTTCTACCTAGGAGTTAAACTGCTCCTCACCCCAGTCTTTATTCTGGCCAATCAGCATCCAGACTCACCAGAACAAAATGACTTCTTTGCTGTTTGATGTTCAAACCTCAGAAATCCAGATGTGTGGGTGCCCAGAGTTCTGAAAACTGAAGCATCACATCAGAGAGAGGCCAGCAACCCATTAACCCCAATTACTCATTTTTTAATGAGTATCAGACTCAAATTTGTTCCTTCAACATTCAGGTAACAGTTTGATTTTTCTTTTTTTTGTTCAAGGTGGATGACCTCACTCTCCTTCAGAGAATTTACCATCATTTAGTCACTCAAATCTCTCAACCCCTTTTGCTCCTGTCTGCGTGACTAATGTCACCTGCAAACTTGGCCAAATAGACATTTGAATATCCAAGTCAAAGGAAGGTCAGGCACCAGATCAGATCCCTGGGAACCAGCACATGTTAATTCCTGACAGACAATGTTCTCCGTGTCCCCAATCACCTCATTTTCCCTCCATGTCTGGAGATAACTCCCACCAGAGTCCTGAATTATTTCTGTTCAGCTTCTGCTGATCATTCCCCCGAGTCTGCTGCTCTGCAGTCGTTAAAGATCTGATATTAGCCAAATGGTTCATGAAGCTCCCCCCCCCGGAAGTTATTGTAAGATTGACAGTTGCATGTGATTAGGTGAAAATGGCCAAATATTATTTTTTAAAAACTTTAAACTCTTTTGCAATTTGTTAAGAACGTACAAGCAAACAAATTAGGTGCAGGAGTAGACCACTCGGCCCCTCGAGCCCGCTCTGCCATCCAACATGATCACGGCTGATCTGATTGTAACCTGAAGATGAAGAAAATTTGGATTTATTTAAAGTGCCAGCCAGGACCAGCAGCTAGGGCGCCAAAGCATACACAGACAATTACAGCCTTACATGAAAGCTAAAAACTTGTGCAAAGGGCTCAGCTGTAAATTTGCAATTAGGAAATGGGAGAAACACGGGTGGGGACACGGGATAACTCAATCAAGAGATGGGGAAGGCCATTTCGCACCGTCTGATAGGTATCTTCAAAAGGACAATACCCGGTCCCTGCACTGCAATTACTGTGCAAGAACACAATTATCAGCCCACCGGGGTGGGGGTCATTGTGCTGTGGCCTTCGTCTAACGAATACCATTAAGTTATAACTGATAGTAAAAAATATATGAACTGTGCTCATTTGAAACCTCGGTGGAGAAACGCCTGGATTGCCCAGCGTTTGCTCCCCGCACGCGTAATAAAAGAACCACTTGAATATTGCATCTGGACTCCGAGCATTGAAATTTTGTACCAGAGTGTTCCTCGGACCTTTCAATTGGCGCTGCGAGCAGGGTACAAAGGACGCAGGACACCGACAGGGAACTGGGACGAGTCACAGTGTGAATACATTTTTATTCATACTAAATCCGACTCCGTCCCGATCCAGGAAGTGTCAGGCACCCCGCGTATCAGAAACCTGGGCTCCAGGCAATAGTTCAAGGGGTGGTAAGGGTGGGGTAGATCGCTTGTCTTATAGATTGTTATAATTACATCCGGTATTAGTCGCAAGTAACGAGTTCGGTCAGAAAGGACCCAGGGTAAGAACCGTACCGCTGATGACAACTATACCCCAACCATCTTACCCTGAGATGGCCATTAGTGACAAACTCGAGTGGGGACCAGAGGGATCCCTGACACAGCGTTTAGCTGACAAAATAAGAAACTGATAGGCAAAATGATAAAGAACAATTGGAACCCATTTGACTCACCCACTGATCAGAGAAAATGGCGGGATAATCTAAAAAAAAGACAAAGATGATAAAGCCTGGATCCTAATGTTAAGACAACACGTAGAGTTAAGTAAGAAAGAAAACAGAATGTTGGCCAACAAATCCCAAAATGAATAGCTGGTACGGGCAAAAAATCTCATGTCAGTTTCGGCAGCTTTAACACAGCCACCAGTAGCTGCACAATACGCGGATAATGTAGATTGGAACGGGCTGGCGGAACAGACAGCAGGATATGAGGAACAACGGGAAGCGGGTTGGGAATCACCACCCCCATATCCCGTGGCCCCAGTTAAGATAGAGTATGTGACCCCAGTGCCCGGACAACCAGGCAGACCAGGCACAGCAGCAAGCCGATTTCCGAGCCTTTAGAGTAGAAATGGCACAAGTCTTAGGGCAAGCCCCAGTTAATTGGAATACAGTGACTGGAGTAAAACAAGAAAAGGGCGAGAGTGCCCATGAATATGACAATTGGAAGTTTGAGGCATATTGTAACTACGGGGGTGTAGGTGCTGCACCAAATCGAGACGATGTACAGTTTATGCAATTGTACAAGGATGGCCTTAGCCTGGCCCACCAGGCGATCCTAGACACCGGGCTAGTAGACAAGAACACATATAATGAGCTAGAAAGATGGGCCACCGGGGTAGATAACCACATCGGGAAAACTAAGATAAAGGTGTCAGCAGTGGGGTTTACAGACCCCACTGAAATGGTGGCCACTGCGACAGCCATTCCTAAACCCGACGTCTGCTTTAATTGTAAAAACCCGAACATAAAATATTTACAGTTTTAGATGTAGCCAATAGATTTTGGTCAATACCACTGGACCAGGAATCCCAAGATAACTTCGCTTTCACAGTGGGAGGGAGGCAGTATACCTGGGTGAGGCTCCCACAAGGATTCCACAACAGCACAAACGTCTTCCATTGGGTCACGGGTGAGAAGCTGAGTCAGTGCGACGTAGAGTCTTACAACAGTACAATCTTATAATATGCAGATGATATCATAATAGCGTCAGAATCAGAAAGGGGCCACATCGGAGCCCTCTTGATCGTCTTAAGGACACTGAAAAATGCTGGATTTAAGATAAGCCCCAAAAAGGTGCAAGTAGGGCAAACACTGGTTAGGTACTTAGGACATGAGATCAGTCAGGGAAACAAGATTCTACCACAGGACAGGAAAATGGCCCCGAATTGTAGAGAATACACCCTGTAGAAACTGTATCACGGATCAGACCACACCAGAAGGGGCAGTATGCTCAGTAGGCTGCTTCAGAACTGGTGGTGGACTGGCATTGGCAGGGATATAGCCAAGTAGTGTCAGAGATGCATCATTTGCACTGGTCAGAGTAAGGCTATCACTCCAGCTGCGCCCCAAGGGCCCATGGGAAAACGTACAGATAGATTTTATGGGACCCCTTCCCGACAGCAAGGTAAAGAAATACTGCCTGGTCATAATCGACCAGTTCACTAGATGGGTGGAGGCTTTCCCCACCTGGGACTGCAGCGCCACCGCGGTCGCAAAGATCCTCCCTTTTGAAGTAGTACCAAGGTGGGGAATCCCTTTACAGATGGATTCGGATCAAGGAGCGCATTTTACGGACAGTATTATGAAAAGGACGTGTGAGCTGCTCGGAGTAAAACAGAAATTTCACGTACCTTACCATCCACAAAGCTCAGGAATGGAAGAACGTATGAACCGCACATTAAAAAATGCTATTGCAATGGCAATCGCAGCAACTGGTAGGGGATGGGTGGATGTGCTCCCCTGCATATTGATGCGACTGAGGGCTACCCCCAACAGGACAACTGGGTTAACCCCTTATGAGTTGATGACCGGGAGGGCTATGCGCTTGCCAGAGGGCAGAGCCACCGGAAGTGAGGATATGGGACCCATCAGAGATAAAATTAAAAACGATATTAAGCAATTGGATGGACAGCTAAAGGAATTACAACAGGAAGTGAAGGACCAACAGGTTATCAGGGATTTAGAAGAGAGGACAAAAGGGGGGGACCCCTGTCAGGACATAGCCAAGACAAAACCAGTCTGCCGATGAAATCAGCTGTAAGTCAGTACGCTGCAAGGTGCAGGGCTTTGCTTTGGTTTGGGAAGCCCCATATTCACCAAACTGGAAACCCCAGAGTGTTTGCAATGAAACATCATCAAAGTGATTTTCAAACAGGAAACACCCAGTGAGTTTGATCTAATCAAATCCCTCCACTCAACACGAAAGGAGAATATTAAAATTCAATGCACATTCCAGGGTTGAAAGAGCCCCCGACCTGAACAAGAGAATCTCACCACCAGCAAAATGTAACCAAGCTATATTTACAAAAATATTCCGATTAATCAAGTTCAAATTCCTTTTGTCTCCATGCTGGGTCATGTTTGAATTCTTGCTTCGCTCCAAGAATAGTTGCTCTTTTCACCACCAGCGATATTGGCTTGAAAAATGTACCAAGGTCAACTGTGAAGGAGCAGATGGGTTTTTAATCCGGCTTCTATGTCTTGTCTCTACTTTTTGCCTTCGACCGTGCCCTACAAATTGTAGCATTGAAATCAGTAGCACAAGACAATAAACGACACTAAACACAGAGGAAGTAACCCAGTTTGCGCTACATATCTCATCAGCAGGGATAAAAGGTTTTAGCAGTGATTTTCCTTGGATAATTTCAGTGTTAAACAGCCTCCCTGATGACCACACTATGTCTAAAGCTGCAACATTCCTTTAGCTCCACGTTGAGCACAAGACCCCATTGTGGTAAAGGAGTTGAAGCAAATGCTGGCAATAGCTGACAGATCGTTAAGGGGCTTATCAGCAATTAAATTGCTTGCTGGTGATCATTAAGGAGACTGCACACCATTTTGGTGGGTAACAATTAACTTATCAACCTGCACTAACCAGCGAGCAGATAAATATGTCATTGCTGAGGAGATCGAGTGTAACTCAAGTGAGTTACACACCACAGGATTCCTAGCCTCTGACCTGCTCTTGCAGCCACAGTATTTATATGGTTAGTCCAGTTCAGTTTCTGATCAATGGTAACCCCCAGGACATTGATAGTGGGGGATTCAGCGATGGCAATGCCATTGAATGTCAAGGGGTAACGATTAGATTCTTTTTTGTTGGAGTTGGCCTTTGCCTGGCACTTGTGTGGTACGAATGTTACTTGCTGAAGCCTGAATGTTGTCCAGGGAGAATCTAACCATCACCCCATGACATTCACCCCATTATCACTTCTGAATCCCCCACTATCAACATCCTGGGGATTACCATTGACCAGAAACTGAACTGGACTATCATAAAAATACTGTGGCTATAAGAGCTAGTCAGAGGCTGGGAATCCTGCGGTGAGTAACTCACCTCCTGACTCCCCAAAGCTTGTCCACCACCTGCACAGCACAAGTCAGGAGTGTGATGGAATACTCCCCATTTGCCTAGATGAGTGCAGTTCCAACAACACTCAAGAAGCTCAACACCAGCCAGGACAATACAGCCCACTTGATTGGCACCACATCCACCAACATTCACTCCCTCCACCACCAACACACAGTGGCAGCAGTGTGTACTTTCTACAAGATGCACTGCAGGAACTCACCAAATCTTCTAAGACAGCACCTTCCAAACCCACGACCACTACCATCTAGAAAGACAATGGCAGCTGTTAGGAAATAGAGATAGTTTAAGTAAATTATATGTGTATTTATGTGTATTAGGAATGTTAGGTATATCTCTAAGTTTAAGTTCAATTTATATTTTTTTCTATTTGTGGGTTAAAAGGTGAAACCTGGAATCTAGTTTTATTTCTAAGTGGAGAATGTGGGTCTAAGGCTCTGTTTGTATATCTGTATTTCTAATGAGACTTATGAACCTTGAAGGGGAGTAAAACAAACACAAGAGCAGAAAAAAACTGTGCTGTTGCCAAGCAGCAGGAGTCCAGAGAGGGAGGCCCCACCCAAACGCACACACACACACACACACACCCACCCACACACTCACCCACACGCTCACACACACACACCCACACAAACACACCCACCCACACACACACACACACCCACAATCACACACACACACCCACCCACACATACACACACACCCACCCACAATCACACACACACACACACACACACCCCCACACACACACACCCACCCACACACACACACCCACCCACCCACACACTCACCCACACAGTCACACACACACACCCACCCACACACACGCACACACACACACCCACAATCACGCACGCAAACACACACACACACACACACCCACTCACTCACCCACACAGTCACACACACACACACACACCCACACACATACACCCACCCACACACGCACCCACCCACAATCACACACACACCAACCCACCCACACACTCACCCACACACACACACACACCCACAATCACGCACGCACACACACACACACACCCACCCACACACTCAGTCACACACATACACACACCCACACACACACACCCACCCACAATCACACACACACCAACCCACCCACACACTCACCCACACACACACACACACCCACAATCACACACACACTCACCCACACACACACATGCGCGCGCACACACACACACACACCCACACACACACCCATCCACAATCACACACACACCAACCCACCCACACTCTCACCCACACACACACACCCACAATCACACACACACCCACCCACACACACACATGTGCGCACACACACACACCCACTCACAATCACACACACACACAAAAACACACACACACCCCCACACACACACACCCACCTACACACACCCACACGCACACACACACACACACCCACCCACACACGCACACACCCACACACACACACACAATCACACACACACACACCCACACACACACACGCACACACACACCCACCCACAGACACACACCCACACACACACACACCCACACACACACACACACCCACCCACAATCACACACACACACACACACACACCCACACACACACACCCACCCACCCACAATCACACACACCCACACACACACGCACACACACACACCCACACACACACACACACCCACCCACAATCACACACACACACACACACACACACCCACTCACACACACACACACACACACACACACCCACCCACAATCACACACACACACACCCACCCACAATCACACACACCCACACACACACAGAAAAAGCTAAAAAAAAGCAGTTTGAGTTCAGTTGGTCATTGTGCTGTAAGGTGAAGGGAGCAGTTTAAGTCTCTCTCTAGCTGACATACTGGCAGACTGCTGAGGAAATAAGTCTGAGTCTTAGATGAGTTGCTCTAAAGTTAAAGTAACAGTGAATGCCAAGTAAGTTCTGGATCTCAAGGGAGATACCAAGTGGCAGCAGCTGCCAGACAGACTAGACAGAAGAGGGACAGATAGCAAGTCTCAAACTGAAGTTGAAGCCAGGATTCCAGAGAGACTGGATACTGGGAGAGGGAACTGCAGAGAGAGCAGATTTCCCAAAAGAGCCGAAAGGTCACAGGGACAAGCAGTGAGACAGAAAGGAGGGGTCCCAAGAAGACCTAGTCAAAGGAAGAGCAGAAGTCTGGAAAAGGTCCTGTCCTGTGGAAGTGACAGTGAGGAGCAGAGAGGGAGGCTCCAAGCTTCAGGCTTAAAGGGAGAAAGCTGCAGGAAGCAGATTTATAGGGATATAGGTGTACAAGAAACCAGAAGGTCCAAGGAGACATCTGAAGGTCTGTAACTCTTTGCTATGGGCATGTGAAGCAGTGGTTTTCTGCTGACACGGCTGAGTCAGTGAGAGAGAGAGTGTGTAGAAGAAAGCTTGAATGCATGTGGTGACCCAGGGGAGAGGAACATCGGAAGAAGAGTTCAAAACCCTGGAGGTGAGCCCTTGCAGAAGGCTTCTGAGAGAAAGCGTCGGTTTGGGAGAAGATTTCAAAGCGAGTTCATGGAGAGTGGAGATTGGAAACCCTTGTGTGAAAGACGGAATTCAGTAAGACCAGTTGGCTCATGGTGACAGCCGTCTGGGGGGAGTTGAAGAGAGATCCAGGGCATATGTTTGGGGTGGCATCTGTCACTTGGTTTCAGAGTGTGGTGTGTCTGAGCACAGGTCACCTATCGGTTTCCATGGACTATGTACTTACTGTGAATATTAGAATATAAGATCGCTTTTGTAACTTGTGTTATCCTTACAAATGGGGACAGGTTTCCCTCCAAGCCACTCAGCACCCTGACTTGGAAATATATTGCCGTTCCTTCACTGTCGCTGGGTCCAAATCCTGGAACCCCCTTTCTAACAGCACTGTGGGTGTACCCACACCACATGGACTGCAGCGGTTCAAGAGGGCAGCTCACCACCACCTTCTCAAGGGAAATAAGGGATGGGCAATAAATGCTGGCCCAGCCAGTGAGTTGACAAGTTGAGGGGAAGTGAAGAGGAAATTAAGACTGGCAAAGAGAGAGTATGAGAATAAAATGACTGTCAATATAAAAGGGAGCCCCAAAATCTTCTACTATCCATGTAAATAATAAGCAGTTGTAAGAGATGGGGTGGATCCTATCGGAAACAAAGAGGGTGATATCTGCTTAGCGATATAGGGTAAAACCAGAATACTTAATGAGTACTTTGTATCGGTGTTTACTAAAGATGAGTAAATATCAGTGGAAGCAGAAATGGTCGAGATAATGGTTGGGGTGAAAATTGAGAGGAAGGCTGGCTATGCTTAGAGTGGATCACATATTTGGTCTGGTTGCCTTGCATCCAAGATCACCGAAGGAATTGGGGGTGGAGATAACAGAAGGGCTTCCCAGAATTTTCCAATTGTCCCTAGATTCGGGGAAGGTGGCGGAGGATTGGAAAGTGGCAAGTGGGACACCCTAGTTCAAGAAAGCGAGTAAGGACCTTCCTAGCAACAGGCCAGCAGTTTAACATCAATGGTGGGTAAGGTTTTAGAAACAATAATCGGGGAAAAAAAGGTAAGAGCCACTTGGAGAGGTTTGAGTTAATTAAGGAGAGTCAGCACAGCTTCCTGCTTGACTAATCGAACTGAATATTTTCATCAAGTAACAGAGAAGGTTGATGAAAGGAACGCGGTAGATGTTGTCTCTATGGATTTTAGAAAGTGTTTGATAAAGTACCACATAAAAGGCCGGTTAACAAAATTGAGGCTCATGGAACAGGAGGGTCAGTGTCAAGTTGGATTTTTAAAAATTGGCTCAACGACGAAAATCATTTTACGCACTCCCGTCGGCAGGTTTGTAGGTAGGACTGAGTGTAAAATTCCTCGGGTGGGCTCCCTGCCCTTTCCCCAATTGAGGCCCTTAACTGGCCAATTATTGACCGTTTAAGGGCCATTTCCCACCCAGCCTCAGTCCTGGGGTGTGGGGGCAGCCCAAAAATAAAATGGGTTAAGGCCTCACGCAGGAAGTGTGTAGTGGGGGGAGCTCCCTCCCGAACAGCACTGTGGGTGTACCTACACCACTTGGGCTGCAGTGGTTCAGGAAGGCAGCTCAGCACTACCTTCTCAAAGGCAACTAGGGTGGGCCTCCATCAGCAGCTTTTAACAAGGGCATCTCCCCCCCCCCCCCCCCCCCGTAAGGTCCAGTTGCCGCAGGTCCTTCCTCCTCCCCCAGCCTTTCCGCCGACATGCCAAGCCCCCCTCTGTCCATTCCCCAGGCCTCACCTACCCTCCCCATCCTAAGACCCCCACACTCACCTGGTCCTGGACTCCTGGGACTTAGGCTCTGAGGACTGGTTGCAGTCCCAGTCCTGGCCACTGCAACTTCTGGCGCTGCAGGAACTAGAGAGCTGCTGGCCAGTTAGATTGAGGGGCGCAAGTCCCACCCCCAGCCAATTAATGTTCATTGGAGAGTTTATTGGCTGTGGGGCAGGCAGTATAGCGGGGGGGAGGGGATGTGTTCCCTGCCGACTCCTCGGATGGTGGGAAAGGAAACCGAATCATTCTAAAAATCCTGGCGATGGTAAATGATTGCTTTTTAGACTGGAGGATGGTAGACAGTGGTGGTCTCCAAGGGTCAGTGTTGGTCTCCAAGGGTCAGTGTTAGGACAACTGAAATTTTTGATATATATATAGCTTGGATACACATAGTAAAATTTCAAACTTTGTCAATGATACCAAATTGGAGGTGAGGCAAACAATGAGGATGATATCAATTGACTCCAACAGGACATCGGTGAGCAGGGTGGGCAGACAAATGGCAAATGGTATTTAATACAGGGAAGTGCTTTTTGACAGAAGGGGTAGGGAGAGGCAATATAGGCTTAATGGCACAGTTCCAAAGAGTGTGCAGGGACAGAGGGACCTGGGGGTTCATTCATCTTTGAATGTGGTGATACAATCGAGAAAGTCATTAGCAAAGCACATGAGTTTCATAAATCGAGGCATCGGGTGCAAAAGCAGGGAAGTTATGCTGAACATTTATAAAGCTCCGGGAAAGGCAACAACTAGATTATTGTGTCCTTACTACCACACTTTGGGAAGCATGTGATAAAGCTGCTCCCATTAGCTGATGGGACAAGGACTAGGAGAAACAGACTTAAGTCTTTGGGCAAGAAATGCAGGGGGATGTGAGGAAGAACTTTTATACGAGTGAGTTGTACTGACCTGGAACTCGCTGCTGAGGAGGATGGTGGAAACGGAGGTGATCAATGATTTCCAAAGGAAATTGGATGGACGCTTGAGGGAAATATAGGGCTACGGAGATAGCACAGGGGATAAGGAGTGACTGGATTACTCTACAGAGAACAGACATGGACTCAACTATCCGAATGGCCTCTTTCTGTGCCATCATGATTCCGTGACACTTACTCAGGAGCTTGGTGAGCCAGTTCCCTGTTGCTTTCTCCACGTTAACATCTCAGCCAATCCGCGTTGACTTGCCAACAATCAGCACCCTATTCTCCTCTAGTATAAATTGCTGTGATTGTTTGAAATTTGGCATTCTTGCATTTGCCCTGATAAGCGCAAGATGAGCAACTTTGGCAACATGTCTCTCTTAGCAACACTCGTGATTCTGTGACTCTGTGATATGCCATTTGCCTTCTCAATGACTTGCTGTACCTGCAAGACTTTCTGTGTTCCACACCCACACACAAGCATCACTGAATATCAACATTTACAAGTTTCATACCTTAAAAAAAATCCGCTCTTCTGTACTTACCACTGAAGTGAATAACCTCACACTTTCCCACATTATACTCCATCTAGGGGACATAGATTTAAGGTGAGAGGAGAAAACTTTAGAGGAGATGTGCGGGGCAAGTTTTTTACGCAGAAATTCGATGGAATTCGCTGCCAGAGGAGGTGGTGGAAGCAGGTATGATAGTGGTGTTTAAGAGGCAGCTTGACAAATACATGAATAGGAAGGGAATAGAGGGATACGGACCCCGGAAGTGCAAAATGTTTTCGTTTGACAGGCAATATGATGGGCGCAGGCTTGGAGGGCCGGAGGGCCTGTTCCTGTGCTGTACTTTTCTTTGTTCTTTGTACCATGTTGTTACCCATTCATTTCAACTGTCCATATCCCTTTTTAGCCCCTTGTGCCCTCCTCAGTGCTTACATTCCCTCCTTGCTTTGCATTTTCCATGAACCTGGATACATTACTCACTGTCTCTTCACCTAAAGTCATTATTATAGATTGTAAATAGCTGAAACCCCCAACATTGACTCCACTAGTGAAAGCCTTCCAACTTGAAAATGGCCCATTTATCCTTACTCATTGCTTCATATCCTTTAACCACTCTCCCATCCATGCTAATATATTCCCACCAACTCCATGAGCTCTTATCTTGCATATTAACTTTTTGTAGGGCACCTCATCAAATGCCTTTTGGAAAGTATACTACGTCTACCGGGTCCCCTTTACTGACTGTTCTTCACATGCTCAAAAAACTATAATAACTTTGTCAAACATGATTTCCCTTTCATAAAACCATGCTGAGTCTGTCTGGCCATATTTTGTTTTCAAAGCGCATTGTTAAGACTTTCTTAATAATAGATTCCATCACTTTATTAACTACTGAAGTCAGGTTAACTGGTCTGTATTCTAGAACACAGGAAATAGGAGCAGGAGTAGACCATACAATCCCTCGAGCCTGCCCCCCCATTCATGGCTGATCTTGGGCTTCAACTCCACTCTCCCACCCACTCCACATATCCCTTAATCCCCTGTCTGTCCCAGCCTCTCTCCCTCCTTTCTTAAATGGCAGTGTTACCTTTGCTAACTTCCAATCCCCTGGAGCTGCTATCGAAACAAGGGGTGGAATTTACCGTCCCCGCTCCCCAGGAGTGGGCTTATAGACGGGGGAGGCTGTATAGGCTGGGATGGCATGTGGCAGTGAGCTCATTGCTTTCCCAACTCCCCCTCGATTAAGTGAGGGGTGGGGAGCCTAGAGGTCAACATTCCAGCCCCCAATTGAGGCCCTTAAGTGGACAATCACTGGTCATTGAAGGGCCTCATCCCAAGTGGGGAGGGGTGGGGTTGGGAAAGGGGATCCCAAGCCATGTGATGAGCCTGCCAGGTATCGGCCTTCCTGCAGGCTTGGGGGTGGTGGGCCTTATGATCAGGCAGCCTGTGCCCCGTGGAGGTTCACGCTGGCAGCAAGTGCCACCCCACTGTAAGACCCCCGCCTCTGCCCTGCACATCACCGCACCTGCCCCCCCTTATCTGGGCCTGTCCGATGGGCTCCAGTGAGCCCGCTCCACTCTCCTCTGGGACCTCCAGAGCTGCTTTTAGTCTGGGGCTGGCTGCACTCCCAGCAGTGGCCATTGCTCCCAGTGGCTGTCATGAAGCTGTTAACGTATATAATATTACTGGAAAGTATTTTTTCTTTTAAAATGGAGGTTTAGTCTGTGGGTGTATCTTAATTGGATCAAAGCCAGCTAGTCTGGGTGTTTTGATGTGTCCTAGTTTTGATATGTAAGAGAGATAGCGTGCATTTGCATTTTTTGAATATAGCATTCAGGCAGTGGAGTGAAATCTGACACCTTTCTAGCAGAGACCAAGCCATATGTTTATATTACTAATAAAATTAGTGCTATGAAAGGGGTTTTATTGTTAGAGAGGTTTAGTTCAGAGGTTGTTGATACAGTGAGAATTAACATTCAGTGGGTGGTGGTAGGTATAACTTCAGCAGTTTTCGGGTGTGAAGAGCAGAGGCAATGTGAGGTCAAAAGGCAGCTGTAAGCCTCCAACTGTCTCCACAGGAACCAAAGTGAAAAGAACCTCATTTTGAATTTGTAAGGTGAAAATGCTTTGCCTGGTGTCTGGTTACGTCTATGGGTTGCTCTTGCCTTAATGGAAATTAGTTTGGGAATTTGTTAAAAGTTATGAGAGTCGCAGTTTGAATCCATGTGTATATATATTTTAACCTGTGTAAAATTAATAAAATGTTTCATTTAGCTGAATGTAAAACCTCGAGAACTGGTGGTCTGATTCCTGAATTTAGAGTTGCATCTCAAACATATCAATTAAAATTATAGGTTATGACAGTTGTTTAAATAACTCAGCTTTATCAACTACATCGGTCAGAACAGTGACACTGCTGGCACCTGAAGAGCTGCCGGTCCTCTGATTGGCTGATGGCTCTTGGAGGCGGTATCTTCATCGTCAAAGCCCAGGAACCCTGAAGGAAGACAACAAACTGCCTGATGGTCATTTAAATCCAGTGGGACTCCTAGAAATGGCCAAACAGGATTGTCTCTGAATTTCCAGTTGGTGGTCAGGGCTAACAAGAAGGCTATTAAATACAGCCCTAGGTAATTTTGGAAAATCATAACCAGTGCATCCCCTATCTCTGCAGCTACTTCTTTTAGAACCCCAGGATGTAGGCCCTAGAGTTTCTCCAATACTTTTCCTCTGCTGATCTTAATAATTTAAAATTCTTTACTCTTATTGAACCCTTGGCTACTCTCTATTTCTAAAATGTAATTTGTGTCTTTTTAAGACAAGACATAAAATATTTGTTCAGTGTCTCTGCTGCTTCCTCATTTCCCCATGAAAATAAACCACACCCCCTCCTCCCCACTGCTGCCTCTCAGGAACCAACATTTCTTTAGCTACTCTCTTCCTTTTTATCTGCTTGTAATAGCTCTTGCAATCTGTTTTTATATTCCTGGCTAGTTTACTCTCATCAGCAGATCCGTTGCAGAGAGTCATAGTGTCTGTAAGGGGGTCCCTCACCGTGTATACATCAGCCGGGAGATGCTATTCAGCTGTTAAATCTGCTGAGCTTTAATTCTGATTAATGAGAGACAGAGTAAAGTTTTTAAACGGAGATAATTCCAAAAATAAAACAGCTTCTGATTTCTAGCTAAAACTCTCAGCTCTGCAGATGCTTTTATTCTTCATGGGACTTTGTTAAGATAAGGCTGTGAAACATCCCTTTACCAACATGAGTGCCAAGAATTGAATGACTGATATTTCGGAGTATCTATTGTATAGGTACTTTGGGGAAGAGATGGTGGCATAGTGGTAATGTCACTGGATGAGTAATGCAGAGGCCCAGCCTAATCCACCAGGGACATGGGTTTAAATCCACCATGACAGCTGGTAGAATTTAAATTCAGTTATCTGGAATAAAAAGCTATTCTCAGTGACAATGACCATGAAACCATCATCGATTGTTGTAAAAACCCATCTGTTTCACTAATGCCCTTTAGGGAAGGAAATCTGGCGTCCTTACCCAGTCTGGCCTACATGTGACTCCAGACCCACAGCAATGTCTCTGAAGTGGCCAAGCAAGCCACTCAGTTCAAGGGCAATTAGGGACGGGTAGCAAATGCTGGCCTTGCCAGCGACGCCCACATCCCATCAAAGAATAAATTGGGAAAGGTGACGGCTCTCAGGATTACTGGGATATTGTTCCTGCTATGGTCAATGTGCTGCTGTGCGGCAAATTTAAAACATTGGCCTGAATCGTTGGGCGCGTGCGATTGGCGGGCGGGGGAGAGGACAGGAAATGGGCCATCGGCCTCCCCGACTGCGATTTTCACACCGGCCAATTACCGGGCAGCGCGCTGACATGATCAGTGCTGCCGGGGGCGGGGGTGGGAAGAAGGGTGCTGATGTAACCGAGAGTGCGGGCGTGCGCTTGGAGAGAGCTCCCTGAAGGCAGGCAGCTGCCCGAGGGCGCTGCAGACCCTCCACAGAGTAAAGGAAATGACAAAAAAGCTGCAAAACATGTCCACGCAGCACAATCAGGCACCTGGAGGCAAACCTCATAAACAAAAACCAGCCCCCAGGTATCTCTTCTTATTTTATTTCCCCGCGGAGACCTCATCCCGCCCTGGGTCGAGGTTTGAGGAAGAATGTGAACGCCGCCTGGGAGAATGACCCGTCCGCCAACTGCAAATGTGACGGGCCACGGAAAATCCCTGTTGGTCGCGTCGTTAATGGGCTTAATTGCCCCTTAATTGTTGGCAGGCGAGCTTCCGACCTAGTGAAATGTCACACGTGTGTGTGCGATGATGTCGGGAGCGTCCCGGCCTCACCTCGCGCTATTTCATGTCCGTTCAGGTCGGGCATGCGTCTGCCCGCGGGCCATAAAATTCTGGCCACAGGTTTTAAACTTGCCTTACTCTATAAAATCCGTCCTCAACCATTATGTCTGGTATCAAAGGGATTAATGACCAGGGACACATGTTGCGAGAGAGTGGATGATATTTGGCTGATTTTAAAAAAGTACCAAAGACGTAAGCGTTTCCAGCCCTACAGAAGAAAATTAACTAAAGACAACAATTGGCAGATGAAGGAATTTAAATGGACATCGAAGATATATCATAAAGCAGAGTTCAAAGCATGTCCTTGAACAAAATCATCAAAGGAACATTAATGAGAGAAACATCCATGGCAATAAATAGTGAGAGCTGGAGATCACTCCAAGGACCCATGGGCCTCTCCCACCTACCGATGTCTCAGTCATTCCATCCCCATCACTGATCAGATCCAATCTTTCCACAGCTATCCTACTGATCAAGGGAAAATCCATTCCTCCCTACAGGGAAATAGTTCAGCTTTTGATCTCTTTACTCTCTACTGATCCCTAAGAGACTGTTTTCTCACTCAATCATTAATCATCCAAACCCCTGAATGGTTAGAGCACAGAACGGTTAGGCCATTTGGCCCGTCTTGTCCATGCTGGTTCTCTGTAGAGTCCGGCAACTCTGCGGGTTCCACTCTCCCGCACTTTCCCCATAACCCAGCAATTTATTATCCCTTCTGGTGCTGATCCGATTTCTCTTTGATGGAAGCCATGATTGAATCCACTTCCCCCACATTCTCCGGGAGTGTTTTCCAGATCTTAGCTGTCAATCAGTGTCCTCTGCTTCTCGACCCTTCTGCCAGTGGGAACAGTTTCTCCCGCTCTACTCTGTCCAGAGCCCGCATGATTTTGACCACCTGTATCACATCTCCTCGCAAAATTCGGTGCTGTAGGAAGAGTAACCCCATTTTCTCCAATCTGTCTATGGGACACAAATCCCATATCCCTGGCACCAGTCTTCCAAATGTTATGTGCATTCTAAAGGCTTCACATTCTTCCTAAAGTGTGGCACCCAGAAGTGGACGCATAAGTATCGGCCCAACCTGCTCAACCTTCCATCATAAGACAAACTCCTTCATCCCAGGAATCAGCCTAATGAACCTTCTCTGAACTTCTAAATACATATTAATGACTTGTGTGTAAATTGCCAAGTTTGTAAGTGACACAGAGCTTGAATGAAAGTGTTATGAACTGTGAGGAAGACAGTGATCGACTTCCAGAGGGACATAGGCTGGTAGAAAGTCCTGACACGTGGCAGATGAAATTTAATGCAAAGACGTGTGAAGTGATACATTTTGGTGGAAATATACCTGTGGGTACATGTTTTTTTTAATTCATTCATGGGATGTGTGCTTCACTGGCTGGGCCAGCATTAATTGCCCATCCCTAGTTGCCCTTGAGAAGGTGGTGGGCGAGCTGCCTTCTTGAACCACTGCAGTCCACGTGGTGTAGGTACACCCATAGTGCTGTTAGGAAGAGAGTTGCAGGGTTTTGGCCCAGTGACAGTGAAGGAACTGCATCTCAGCAGCGATTCAGAAATTAATCTTTACAGATGTGGGCTTAACCATGCACTGGAAACCTGCCGATTTAAAGAGGCAGAATGCCATGACTGCTACAGGAAAGGGTACGTAATAAAGCAATTCAGGGTGAAATTGAGACAGCCAATCAGACAGCAGACCAAGATGATTGAAGTGCACAATATTATTGATCTGAAGCTGCTGATAATGATATCTATTCCCTATACAATGTCAAAGCAGCAAAAACTGAACCAATAATCGTCACCCCTCATGTAAAAGGGAAGCCTGTAGTCATCGAGGTAGACATGGGAGAGTCGACCACGTTGGTGGGAGAATACACATTTAATTATCAAAACGAGCCATTGAATCTGGAGCAAACCACAGCTCAACTGAAGGCGTCCACTGGAGAGTCAAGACAGATAAAAGGCATTGGCACCGTCCCTGTGTCCTTATGGCAACAGACATCCCAGTTGCCAGTGATCATCATGACAGATGAAGGGCCTGGTCTTCTGAGCCGCGATCAGTTACAATAAATTAAGTTCAACTGGTCAGAAATAGTTCACTTGAGAATAGGAGGAATTTCTCAGCTGTTAAGGAAGTACGACAGAGTATTTCGTGATGAATTGGGAAAGATGAAAGGCTTACAAGCAAAAATATATGTAGATTCGGGGGCGACACCCTGTTTCTTTAAGACTAGACCTGTGCCTTATGCCCTAAAGGAGAAGGTGGATGCAGAATTGTGCCGTTTAGTGAAGCTGGGCATCGTCCAGCCAGTCCAATTTTCAGAATGGGCAGCGCCCACACTCCCTGTGATGAAACAGATCAAACTATTCCCATTCGCGGAGGCTACAGCTGAGCTAGCTGGAGGAAAATCCTAAACCAAACTGTACATGAGTCATGCAAACCAACAGCTAGAGCTGGACAGCAAGTCTAGAGGGTATGTAACCATCAACACACACAAGGGCCTGTACCAATACATTTAGCTACCCTTTGGTGTATCATCTGTATGTGCAATCTTCCAAAGGACCATGGAAAGTCTATTGCAAGTACTTCCCCGCGTAGTGGTATACCTGGATGATGTCCTAATCACAGGGTCAATGGAAGCCGAACGCTTAGTCAACCTAGAGGAGGTTTTAAGGAGATTTTTGGAAGCTGGTGTATGATTGAAGAAAGAGAAATGTACCTTCCAAGTGACAGAAGACGCTTACTTGGGTCACCGAGTGGATGCCAAAGGGTTGCATCTAGTAGAGGAGAAAGTCAAGGCAATCAAAGAGGCATCCGCCCCAACCAATGTCACTGAACTCAAGTCTATTTTGGGAATGAAAAATGATTATGGTTGCTTCTTGCCAAACTCGTCAACAGTGTTAGTATCTTTACACTGCTTATTGAAAAAGTACCATCGTTGGTCATGGAATGCACAATGAGAAGAAGCCTTCATGAAAGTCAAGAAGCTATTACATTCATCATATCTACTAGTACATTATGACCCATCAAAAGAATTAATATTAACCTGTGATGCATCTCCTTACGGTGTGGGAGCACTGTTGTCACACAGGATGGAAAATGGTTCTGAAAGGCCAATCGGCTATGTCTCCAGAACCCTCTCTGAAGCCATGAAGGGTTATTCACAACTTGAAAAGGAAGGTTTATCAGTAATATTTGGAGTGAGGAAATTCCACCAGTAAGTATCTGCACGGACGACATTTCACCAGAGTGTCGGGTCATCAACCATTAATGGGTTTATTCAGTCAGGATAAAGCCATTCCACCAATAGCCTCAGCAAGAATTCAATGATGGGCTTTGATTTTATCAGTGTATGAGTATTCCTTTATGCACCGTCCTGGTGTGCATATTGCAGATACAGATGCACTCAATCATCTCCCATTACCAGGTAGCATTGTACATGCTCCAGTGCCACAAGAAGTTGTGCTTGTGCTGAATTTCTTGGACTCTTCACCAGTATTCACGAAGCAAATAAGAAATCGGACAAACAAGGATCCAATTTTGTCAAAAGTCTGAGACCTGGTATTACAAGGATAGTCGAATTCACCAGTGTCTGAAGAGATAAGACCATTCCACGCCTGTAAAACAGAGTTAAATTGTCAAGATGGAATCTTGTTATGGAGATCAAGAGTCATCGTCCCTTCACAAGGAAGGCAACCACTCTTGATAGATCTTCACAGCACGCATCTGGGCATGCTGAAGATGAAAATGCTTGTGCAAAGCTGTCTGGTGGTCAGGCATAGACAGTGATATTGAAGCCATGGTCAAGCACTTTCTCCAGTTTCAGCAACAACAGAAGTTGCCTGTTTCAGCTCCACTGCATCTGTGGCAGTGGCCTGTTGGCCCCTGGGTTAGATTACATATAGACTATGTAGGTCCATTTTTAGGTCCCATGTTTTTATTGATCATCGATGCACATTCCAAGTGAATGGATGTGTATGAAGTTAGATCACTGGCATCATGCGCAGCTATTGAAAAGCCTTGCCAATGTTTCAGTATACATGGCCTAGCGGAAGTCATTGTTTTGGACAATGGTCCTGCATTCGCTAGTACAGAATTTCAGAGATTCATGAGTTAAAATGGAATGAAACATATTAAACAGCACAATATCATCCCTCATCAAGTGGGTTAGCTGGAAGAGCAGTGCAAACTTTCACATCAGGAATGAAGAAGTTTTATCTGAAGATACTTTAGAAACTCGACTTTAACACGTTCTTCTCAATTATAGTATGAGTCCTCAGCAACTACGGGTTCAACACCATCTGAACTCGTGATGAAACATCGCCTTCGTACAAGGCTAGTCTGGTGTTTCCAAACTTAAAGAGGAAGGTAGAGAAGAATTAGAGTAGTCAGAAATTAAATTACTGTTTTCATAGTAAAGTTCAAAGATTTTTGTGTGGAATTTTGGAAATGGACCTAGTTAGGCTCCTGGTATAATTGTCTCTGAAACTGGACCCTTGTCATTCCAAGTGGAAGCGAAAGACCAGATTGTTTGAAAACATGGGATCATCTACGGAGTAGAGAGACATTCCCAACAACCAGCTTTTCCACCTGTAATTGATGTCAAACCTTTAATCCCTGAGGTGACAAATCGACGGGAGACCTGATATCTCTGTTGAATTACCTATCCTGCACTACCACTGTCTAAAGATGTCCCTGATGCTGCTGTTCCTGATCATGTCAATCCAGTGGGAGAATCTCAAATGGTAGAGCTACACTGGTCTATCCAAATTAGAAAGCCACCTCAGAGATGTAATCTTTTATCACATGACCTGTGTATATGTATATGTTGTGGATTAAAATATTCTTTGTAAACAGGAAATGTAAAACAGCTAACGGGGGTGGGAGGAAATGTAATGATTGTAGGTATAACCTTTCCTACTGCCTTCAGGGGTCACTTGATTGTTCTGACGAATGAGCTCTAAGCCCAGGTAATCCTGAGAGCGGAGCTTTCTAGTCGTGGATCTGGTTCAAGCATGAAACTTCAAAAAGAACTCTGTAATAAAGTTATCTGTTTCAAGTAAGAAACCTGTCTGGCACATCAAGTTCATTACACGCCCCATCAGTCTACTCTCGATCATCAGCAAAGAGATGGAAAGTGTTGTCGACAGCGCTGACGACACTTACTCAGCAATAACCTGCTCTTGCATGTTCAGTTTGCATTCGTCCAGGGACACTTGGTTCTAGAGCTCATTACAACCTTGGTTCAAACACGGATAAAGAGCTGAACTCCCGAGGTGAGGTGAGAGTGACTGCCCTTGACATCAAGGCAGCATTTGACCGAGTGTGGCATCAAGGAGCCCTAGCGAAACTGAAGTCAATGGGAATCAAGAGGAAAACTCTCCACTGGTTGGAGTCATAACTAGCACAAAGGAAGATGGTTGTTGTTGTTGGAGGCCAATCATCTCAGTCTCAGGACATCACTGCAGGGGTTCCTCAGGGTAGTGTCCAAACCCCAACCATCTTTAGCTGCTTCATCAATGACCTTCCTTCCATCATAAGGTCAGAACTGGGGATGTTCACTGATAATTGCACAATATTCAGCACAATTCGCAACTCTTCAGACATTGAAGCAGTCCATTTCCAAATGCCGCAAGATCTGGACAATATCCAGGCTTGGGCTGATGAGCGGCAAATAACATTCACCCCACATGAGTGCCAGGCAAGGACCATGTCCAACAAGAGAGAATCTAACCATCTCCCTATGATTTTCAATGGCATTACCATCACTGAATCCCCCACTATCAACGTCCTGGAGATTACCATTGACAAGAAACTTAACAGGACCAGCCATATAATAACTGTGGCTACAAGAGCAGTTCAGAGGCTAGGAATCCTGCAGCGAGTAACTCACCTCCTGACTCCCCAAAGCCTGTCCACCATCTACAAGGCACAATCTACAAGAACAAAGATAAGTACAGCACAGGAACAGGCCCTTCAGCCCTCCAAGCCTGCGCCGATCATATTGCCCGTCAACTAAAACATTTTGCACTTCTGGGGTCCGTATCCCTCTATTCCCATCCTATTCATGTATTTGTCAAGCTGCCTCTTAAACACCACTATCGTACCTGCTTCCACCACCTCCACTGGCAGCGAATTCCAGACACTCACTACCCTCTGCGTAAAAAACTTGCCCCGTACATCTCCTCTATAGTTTTCTCCTCTCACCTTAAATCTATGTCCCCTAGTAATTGACTCTTCCACCCTGGGAAAAAGCTTCTATCTACTCTGTCCATGCTACTCATAATTTTGTAAACTTCTATCAAGTTGCCCTTCAATCTCCGTTGCTCTAGTGAGAACAATCCGAGTTTCTCCAACCTCTCCTCATAGCTAATAACCTCCAGACCAGGCAGCATCCTGGTAAACCTCCTCTACACCCTCTCCAATGCCTCCATATCCTTCTGGTAATGTGGTGACCAGAATTGCACGCAATATTCCAAGTGTGGCCTAACCAAGGTTCTATACAGCTGCAGCATGACTTCCCAGCTTTTATACTCAGTACCCCTGCCAATGAAGGCAAGCATGCCATATGGCTTCCTGACTACCTTATCCATCTGCGTTGTCACTTTCAGTGACCTGTGGACCTGTACACCCAGATCCCTCTGCCTGTCGATGCGCTTAAGGGTTCTGCCATTTACTGTATAATTCCTGCCTGTATTAGACCTTCCAAAATGCATTACCTCGTATTTGTCCAGATTAAACTCCATCTGCCATTTCTCCACCCAAGTCTCCAACCGATCTATATCCCGTTGTATCCTTTGACAATCCTCTTCACTATCTGCAACTCCTCCAACCTTAGTGTCGTCTGCAAACTTACTAATTAGCCCAGTTACATTTTCCTCCAAATCATTTATGTATACTACAAACAGCAAAGGTCCCAGCACTGATCCCTGCGGAACTCCACTAGTCACAGCTCTCCATTCAGAAAAGCACCCTTCCACTGCTACCCTCTGTCTTCTATGACCAAGCCAATTCTGTATCCATCTTGTCAGCTCACCTCTGATCCCATGCGACTTTACCTTCTGTACCAGTCTGCCATGAGGGACCTTGTCAAAAGCCTTACTGAAATCCATGTATATAACATCCACTGCCCTTTCATCGTCGATCATCTTTGTCACTTCCTCGAAAAACTAGATCAAGTTAGTGAGACACGACCTCCCCTTCACAAAGCCACGCTGCCTTTCACTAATACGCCCATTTGCTTCCAAATGGTAGTAAATCCTGTCACGAAGAATCTTCTCCAATAATTTCCCTACCACTGACGTAAGGCTCACCGGCCGGTAATTTCCTGGATTATCCCTGCTACCCTTCTTAAACAATGGAACAATTTTGGCCATTCTCCAGTCCTCTGGGACCTCACCTGTAGCCAGTGAGGATACAAAGATTTCTGTCAAGGCCCCAGCAATCTCCTCCCTTGCCTCCCTCGGTACTTTGGGGTAGATCCCATCTGGCCTTGGGGACTTATCCACCTTAATATTCTTCAAGACGCCTAACACCTCCTCTTTTTTGATCTCAACATGATCCAGGCTATCTACATACTCTTCCCTGGACAAATCGACTGCTAAGTCCTTCTCTTTGGTGAATACTGATGAGAAGTATTCATTTAGTATCTCTCCCATTTCTTCTGGCTTCACACACAGATTCCCACCTCTGTCCCTGAGTGGGCCTACCCTTTCCCTGGCTACCCTCTTGCTTTTTACATATGTATAAAAGGCCTTGGGATTTTCCTTAATCCTGGTTGCCAATGACTTTTCATGACCCCTTTTAGCCCTCCTGACTCCTTGCTTAAGTTTCTTCCTACTTTCTTTGTATTCTCCACGGGCTTCATCTGTTCGCAGCCTTCTAGCCCTCAGAATGCTTCCCTTTTCTTTTTGACTAATCTCACAATATCCTTGGTTATCCAAGGTTCCTGAAACTTGCCATACTTATCCTTCATCCTATCAGGAACATGCCGGTCCTGAATTCTTATCAACTGATGTTTGAAAGCCCCCCACATGTCAGTTGTTGATTTGCCCTCAAACATCTGCCTCCTGTCTAGATTCCTCAGTTCCTGCCTAATATTGTTATAATTAGCCTTCCCCCAATTAAGCACCTTAACCTGAGGACTCCTGTTATCCTTACCCATCAGTACCTTGAAACTTACTGAATTATGGTCACTTTTCCCGAAATGCTCCGACTGAAACTTCGACCACCTGGCCGGGTTCATTACCTAATACCAGGTCCAGTATTGCCCCTTCCCTAGTTGGACATCTACAAATCAGGAGTGTGATGGAATATTCTCTACTTACCTGGATGAGTGCAGCTTCAATAACACTCAAGAAACTCAACACCATCCAGGACAAAGTCGCCCACTTGATCGGCACTCCATCCACCACCTTAAACATTCCTTCCCTCTACCACTGGTGCACAGCAGCAGCAGTGTGTAGCACCTACAAGGAGCACTGCTGCAAATCCTCAAGGCTCCTTAGACAGCACCTTCCAAACCCGCAACCACTACCATCTAGAAGGACAAGGGCAGCAGATACATGGGGCCACCACCACCTGGAAGCTCCCCTCCAAGTCACTCACCATCCTGACTTGGAAATATATCACTGTTCCTTCACTGTCGCTGGGTCAAAATCCTGGAACTCCCTCCCGAACAGCACTTTGGGTGTACCTACACCACATGGACTGCAGCGGTTCTAGAAGGCAACTCACCATCACATTCTCAAGGGCAATTAGGGATAGGCAATAAATGCTGGCCCAGCCAGCAATGTTCATATCCCTTGATCAAATTTAAAAATATGAAGTTTGATAACTGTGATCTGCTGTTGATCTTCCCACATTCTTGGAACTGACATTTTAATAATATATAGGGCAGAGATTAGCAATCAGTAGTTCATATTGAATAAACCTTTGAACAGTAACAACCTTATAACTTAAACCACTGTACAATACACATTAATCAAACATTTCTTCTATCCAAGATAACATGCCTGATTTATTGGAAAAATCTTTCAACACTTGAAATAAATTCCCTTTATTATTTTTATGCAATTATAATAACACAATGGTGAGTTACTCTAAAATAAATAGAATGACACAAGGATAGGAAGGTCATTGAGAGACACATTATAAAGAAGGGGTGGTACGAGCATAAATTCCTTGAAAAACATAAATACGTGCCAACAAAAACTGATCGAAGGTGGGTATACAATGAAATTGGTCCGCGAGGGACAGGGATCGGTGTTTCTATTCCACATGAGCTGCCTCCTACCTATCTTTTCCTAACTCTGTCACCCTAATCTTCTAGTCCTTTTTCCCTCATGTGTTTATCTAGCTTTGCCTTAAATGCATCTAAGCTATTCACCTCAATGACTCTTTATGGTAGAGAGTTCCACATTCGCACCATTTAATGGGTAAAGAAGCTCCTCCTATTAGTGATTATGTTCCCGAGATTTTGTCTCCCTCGCAAGTGGAAACATTTTCTCTCTGTCCTATTAAACCCTTTCATAATGTTATAGAATCTTATCAGCTCTAGAGAGAGAACACTCCAGCTTGTTGAGTCATTCCTGAAAGTATAACCACTTTGTTCGAGTATCATCCTCGTAAATCTTTTTTGCACCTTCCCCAGTGGCTCTACATCCTTTTTATAATTTGGAGACCAGTGTATAGTACAACCAAGTGTGGTTTAACTATGGTTCTATACAAATTTAACATAACTTCTCTGCTTTTGAGTTCAATCCCTATAGAAACAACCCCAACTTTTGTTGATTTTTATGGTGTTATTAACCTGCAATGTTACAGTCAGTGATTTGTGTATCTGTGCCCTTAGATCCCTATGCTCCATTACTCTATTTAGCCCCCAATATTTTTTTTATTCATTCATGGGATGTGGGCTTCTCTGGCTGGGCCAGCATTTACTTCCCACCCCTAGTTGCCCTTGAGAAGGTGGTGGTGAGCTGTCTTCTTGAACCGCTGCAGTCCATGTTAGGGAGGGAGGTCCAGGATTTTGACCCAGCGACAGTGAAGGAATGGCGATATATTTCCAAGTCAGGATGTTAAGTGACTTGGAGGGGAACTTCTAGGTGGCAGTGTTCCCATCCATCTGCTGCCCTTGTCCTTCTAGATGGTAGTGGTCATGGATTGTCAAAGAAGCCTTAGTGAATTCCTGCAGTGCATCTTGTAGGTGGTACACACTGCTGCAACTGTGTGTCAGTGGTGGAGGGAGTGAATGTTTGTGGGTGTGGTACCAATCAAGCGGGCTGCTTTGTCCTGGATGGTGTCCAGCTTCTTGAGTGTTGTTGGAGCGGCACTCATCCAGGCAAGTAGAGAGTATTCTGTCACGCTCCTGACTTGTGCTGTGTAGATGGTGGACAGGCTTTGGGGAGTCAGGAGGTGAGTTACTTGCCGCAGGATTCCCTGCCTCTGACCTGCTGTTGTAGCCACAGTATTTATATCGCTGGTTCTTGTCAATGGTAATCTCCAGGATGTTGATAGTGGGGGATTCAGTGATGGTAATGCGATTGAACATCAAGGGGTGTTGGCTGGACTCTCTCTTGTTGGAGATGGTCATTGCCTGGCACTTGTGTGGTGCGAATGTTACTTGCCACTTGTCAGCCCAAGCCTGAATATTGCTCAGGGCTTGCTGCATTTGGACATGGAGTGCTTCAGTATCTGAGGAGTCGCGAATGGTGCTGAACATTGTGAAATCATCAGCGAACATCCCCACTTCTGACCTTATGATGGAAGGAAGGACATTGATGAAGCAGCTGAAGATGGTTGGGCCGAGGACACTACCCTGAGGAACTCCTGCAGTGATGTCCTGGAACTGAGATGACTGACCTCCAACAACCACAACCATCTTCCTTTGTGCTAGGTATGACTCCAACCAGTGGAGAGTTTTCCCCCGATTCCCATTGACTCTACGTTTGCCAGGGCTCCTTGATAGATTACTGTCAAGCTGTACATGGCCTTCTTATTCCTTCTACCAAAATGCACTACCTCACATTTATAACTATTGAAACTCATGTGCCAATTACAACTATTCTGCATTTTTTAAATTAATGTCTTCTTTTATTTAGTCACAGTTTTCTTCAGTACTAATGATACCCACACCCCAACCCCTCGCAGTTTGACATGGTCTGAAATTGCACTCCACAGTGGTGGAAGCGGAGGTGATGGATGACTTCAAAAGGAAACTGGACAGGCACATGAGAGAAATAAAGCTGCGGGGCTATGGGGATAGAGCGGGAGAATGGGACTGGAATGGCTCTGCATTGTTCTACAGAGAGCTGACATAGGCCTGATGGACAGAATGGCCTCCTTCTGTGCTGTAACAACGCAATGACTGCTTTCCATCTTGGTGATGTGCTTCTTTCACTATGGACATTCACCCTTACATTTGCAAGAGTATCCAGAGCAGCCACTTCCCTCCTCCCTCTTGCCTCCTTCCTCCTCCCTCCCCGTCCTCCATATCTCGCTTCCTACTTCTGTCCCCTCCTCTATATTGCCTACTCCTTCTTGCCTCCTCTCTCCTGCCTTTGCCCCCTTGCTCCCTCTCTCCTGCCTCCTCCCTCCCTATATCTACCTCTGTCTGCTCCTCTATCACCAGCCTCCTCCCTCTTGCCTCTTGTTTCTCCTCCCCCCTTTCAATTCCCCCTTGACCCCCATCCCCTCCCATTCTTCCCCTCCCCTCTCCTCCTTTCATCTCTCTCCTCCCAATTTCTTCCTCATCCCTCTCTCCTTCCATAAGAACTTAAGAAATAGGAACAGGAGTAGACCATTCAGCCCCTCGAGCCTGCTCCGCCATTCAATAAGATCATGGCTGATCTTCTTGTGTTTTGATTTCCACATTCCCTTTGATTCCCTTGCCTAACAAGAATCTATCTACCTCTTCCTTACAAATATTCAATGACCCCGCCTCCACCACCTTCTAGAACATAAGAATATTAGAACATAAGAACTAGGAGCAGGAGTAGGCAATTCAGCTCCTCGAGCCTGCCCCACCATTCATTACGATCATGGCTTATCTCATTTCGACCTCAACTCCAATTTCCCGTCCTCTCCCCATAACCTTTCAACCCATTACTAATTAAAAATCTGTCTATCTCCTCCTTAAATTTATTCCGTGTCCCGGCATCCACTGCACTCTGAGGTAGTGAATTCCACAGATTCACGACCCTTTGAGAAAAGTAATTCCTCCTCATCTCTGATTTAAACCTACTGCCCCTTAGCCTAAAACTATGGCCCCTCATTCTAGAATGCCCCACAAGGGGAAACATCCGCTCCACGTCTACTTTGTCTTTCCCCTTTAGCACCTTATATGCCTCAATTAGATCTCCTCTCATCCTAAACTCTAGTGAGTATAGGCCTAAACTGCTCAATCTCTCCTCATAAGACAAGCCCCGCATCTCTGGAATCAATCTAGTGAACCTCCTCTGAACCGCCTCCAGTGCAACTACATCCTTCCTCAAGTAAGGGGACCAAAACTGTGCACAGTACTCCAGGTGTGGTCTCACCAATGCCTTGTACAGTTGCAACATCACTTCCTTATTTTTATACTCTATTCCTTTAGCAATAAATGCCAAAATTCCATTTGCCTTCCTTGTTACCTGCTGTACCTGCATCCTAGCTTTCAGCGATTCATGCACGAGGACACCCAGATCCTTCTGTGCTGAAGCATTTCTGAAGTTTCTCTCCATTTAAATAATAAGTTGCCTTTTTATTCTTCTGACCAAAATGGATAACCTCACAGTTATCCACGTTAAACTCCATCTGCCAAATTTTGCCCCATTCACCTAACCTGTCCATATCCATTTGTAAATTTCTTATTTCTTCATTGCAACTTACTTTCCCACCTATTTTGGTGTCATCTGCAAATTTAGCTATAGTACCTTCTATCCCTGAATCCAAGTCATTAATATAGATTGTAAATAGTTGGGGCCCAAGGACCGAACCCTGTGGCACCCCACTAGTTACAGCTTGCCATCCAGAAAAAGATGCATTTATCCCGACTCTCTGCTTTCTGTTGGTTAGCCAATCCTCTATCCAAGCTAATATCTTACCCCTAACTCCATGTGATCTTATCTTGTGTATTAATCTTTTGTGCGGCACCTTATCAAAGGCCTCCTGGAAGTCCAGACATACTACATCTACAGGATCCCCGTTATCCACTTTGCTTGTCACATCTTCAAAGAACTCTAGCAAATTAGTCAAACACGATTTACTCTTCATAAAGCCATGCTGACTCTGATGGATTGCATTTTGACTTTCCAAATGCCTCATTACTACTTCCTTAATAACGGATTCCAACAATTTCCCAACGACAGACATTAAACTAACTGGTCTATAGTTTCTTACTTTCTGCCTCCCCCCCTTTTTGAATAAGGGCGTTATATTAGCATTTTTCCAATCCACTGGAACCTTTCCAGAATCCAGGGAATTTTGGAATATTATTACCAATGCATCCACTATCTCTGCTGCCACTTCCTTTAAGACTCTGGGATGTAGGCCATCAGGTCCTGGGGACTTGTCACCCTTTAATCCCAATAGTTTGCTCAGTACTTTTTCTCTAGTGATGGTGATTGTTCTAAGTTCCTCCTTCTCTATATCCTCTGCACCTTCTGAGGCAGAGAGTTCCAAAGTCACACAACCCTTTGAGAGAAAAAAATTCCCCTCATCTCTGTCCTAAAAGGGTGACCCCTAATTTTAAAACAGTGCCCCCTAGTTCTGGACTCTTCCACAAGAGGAAACATCCTTTCCACGTCCACCTTGACAAGGCCATTCAGGATCTTGTATACTTCAATCAAATCACCCCTCATTCTTCTAAACTCCAGTGGAAACAAGCCCAGTCTGTCCAACTTTTTCTCATAAGACAGCCCACTCATTCCAGGTATTAACCTAGTAAACCTCCTCTGAACTGCCTCCAATGCATTTACATCCTTCCTTAAATAAGGAGACCAAAACTGCACACAGTATTCGAGGTGCAGTCTCACCAATGCCCTGTATAACTGAAGCAAAACATTCTTACTTTTATATTCAATCCCTCTCGTAATAAAGGATAGCATTCCATCAGCCTTCTTAATTACTTGCTGTACCAGTACATGTGACTCATGTACTAGAACACCTAGATTCCTCTGCACTTCTGAATTATTCAGCCATTTTCTATTTAAGTAATACTCTGCTTTTTTGTTCTTCCTGCTAAAGTGAACAACTTCACATTTTCCCACATGAAACTCCATTTGCCAGATCTTTGCCCACTCACTCAACCTATCTATAAACATCGAGAACCTCCTTATGGCCTCTTCACAAAATACTTCCCTACCTATCTTGGTGTCATCTGCAAATTTAGCTACCAGCCTTCACTCCCCTCATCTAAGTCACTGATGTAAATCGTAAAACGTTGAGGCCCAAGTACAGACCCCTGTGGGACTCCACTCATCACATCCTGCCAATCTGAAAAAGACCCATTTACACATACTCTTTGCTTTCTGCCAGCCAGCCAATCTTCTATCCACGCTAATATGTTACCCTCTACACCATGAGATTTTATTTTCCGTAATAATCTTTGGTGCGGCACCTTATTAAATGCCTTCTGGAAATCCAAGTACAGTATGTCTACAGGCTCCCCTTTATTCACCGCGCATGTTACTCCTTCAAAAAACTCCAATAAATTGGTTAAATGTGATTTTCCTTTCACAAAACAATGCTGACTCTTCCCGGTTGCCTTGAGCTCTTCTAAGTGCCCAGCTATAACCTCTTTAATGATCGATTCTAATAACTTCCTCATGACAGAAGTCAAGAGTGAGGTGATGTCCCTTACTCTCTCCATCCTCACTCCCTCTTTCCCTCAGCCCCTTCATCCTCACACCCTCAACCTGCTCCCACCCTCCTCACCCTCTACATCCTCACACTCCATCCTCACTCTCCTCCATCCTCACTCTTCTCCAACTTCACTGTCCTCCATCCACACTCTCTCCATCCTCACTTTCACCATACTCACTCTCCCTCCATCCTCTCTCTATCACTCTCCATCTGCTCTCCCTTCATCCTCATTCTCTCTCTCTCTCCATCCTCACTCCTTCCATCCTTACTTTCTCTCCATCCTCTCTCCCTCCATCCTCATTCTCTCCCTCTCCACTGCCTTCATTCTCTTTCTCTCTCCATCCTCACCCCCTACATCCTCACTCCCTCCACCATCACTCTCTCAACCCTCTTCCCCTCCATCCTCTCTCCTTCCATCCTCACTCTCTTCCATCCTCTTGATCCATCCTCACTCTCGCTCTATCCTCACTCCCCCGTCCTCATGCTCCCCATCCTGACTCTCTCCATCCTCTCTCCCTCCGTCCATCCTCTCTCCCTCCATTCTCACTCCCTCCATCCTCACTACATCCATCCTCTCTCCCTCCATTCTCACTTCCTCCATCCTCACTACATCCATCCTCTCTCCCTCCATCCTCACTACATCCATCCTCTCTCCCTCCATTCTCACTTCCTCCATCCTCATTCCCTCTATTTTCACATCCTCCATCCTCATTCCCTCCATTCTCTCTTTCTCCATCCTCACTCCCTCCACCTTCAATCCCTCCATCCTCTCTCTCCATAATCACTCTCTCCATCCTCTCCCTCCATCCATCCTCTCTCTATCTCTCCATCCTCACTCTCTCCCTCTCCATTCTCACTGCCTCCATCCACTCTCTTTCCATCATCACCCCCTACATCCTCACTCCCTCCACCTTCATTCTCTCAATCCTCATTCTCTCAATCCTCTTTCTCTCCATTTTGTCTCCCTCCATCCTCATTCTTTCCATCCTCACTCTCCTCCATCCTGACTCTCCCTTCATCCTCACTCCCACCATTTGCACACCCTCCATCCTCACCCTCCATCCTCTGTCCCTCCATCTTCCATCCTCTCTCCCTCTATCCTCTGTCCCTCCATCCTCTATTCCTCCATCCTCTGTCCCTCCATCCTCTCTCCCTCCATCCTCACTCCCTCCATCCTTTGTCTCTCCATCCTCTCTCCCTCCATCCTCACTCCCTCCATCCTCTCTCCCTCCATCATTCATCCTCACTCCCTCCATCCTCTGTCCCTCCATCCTCACTCCCTCCATCCTCCATCCTCTCTCCCTCCATCATTCATTCTCACTCCCTCCATCCTCTGTCCCTCCATCCTCTGTCTCTCCATCCTCTCTCCCTCCATCCTCACTCCCTCCATCCTTTGTCTCTCCATCCTCTCTCCCTCCATCCTCACTCCCTCCATCCTCTCTCCCTCCATCATTCATCCTCACTCCCTCCATCCTCTGTCCCTCCATCCTCACTCCCTCCATCCTCTCTCCCTCCATCATTCATTCTCACTCCCTCCATCCTCTGTCCCTCCATCCTCTGTCTCTCCATCCTCTCTCCCTCCATCGTCTCTCACTCCATCCTCACTCCCTCCATCCTC
Source organism: Cetorhinus maximus (assembly GCF_964194155.1). Taxonomy (NCBI): domain Eukaryota; kingdom Metazoa; phylum Chordata; class Chondrichthyes; order Lamniformes; family Cetorhinidae; genus Cetorhinus; species Cetorhinus maximus. The sequence goes on along the minus strand of NW_027597701.1, from coordinate 7,027 downwards.
TCTCCCTCCATCCTCTGTCCCTCCATCCTCACTCCCTCCATCCTTACTCCCTCTATCCTCACTCCCTCCATCCTCTGTCCCTCCATCCTCACTCCCTCCATCCTCTCTCGTCCATCTTCCATCCCTCCATCTTCTCTCCCTCCATCCTCACTCCCTCCATCTTCCATCCCTCCATCCTCTCTCCCTCCATCCTCACTCTCTCCATCCCTCCATCCTCTCTCCCTCCATCCTCACTCCATCCTCTCTCCTCTCTGGGCAGCGTCGGGGCCACGGCAGCAAGTGGTCACAGCTGATTGGCTAAGGCCAATGTCAATCACAGCCATTGTTGATGTTCATTGGCTAAAGTGATGGACCGGCTGCGACGCCCTCTGATTGGTCGGGGTGTTCCCAAGCGCAATTGGTGCGGCCTTCCATCAATCAGAGGAGTCCTCTCTCCTGACTGGACCTGAGGCGGGAGGGGAGCCGAGAATGAGTTGACTGATTGGTGAGGAGCTGGAGTCGGTGACGTCATGGCCAGGGAGCCCCGCCCCTTCTGTCAGGGCCGGAGGACGGAGAGAGCAGCAGGTAAACCGGGGAAAACCGGGGAGAGGGGCCGGTAAACCCGGGGGGAGAGGGGCCGGTAAACCCGGGGGGGAGAGGGGCCGGTAAACCCGGGGGGGAGAGGGGCCGGTAAACCCGGGGGGGAGAGGGGCCGGTAAACCCGGGGGGGAGAGGGGCCGGTAAACCCGGGGGGGAGAGGGGCCGGTAAACCCGGGGGGGACCGACGGGGGGTTAGAGAGGGAGGGAGGGGGGGAGGTGGGGGAGGTGGGGGGGTTAGAGAGGGAGGGAGGGAGGGGGGGGAGGTGGGGGGGTTAGAGAGGGAGGGGGGGGGAGGGGGGGGGGGAGGTGGGGGGGGTTAGAGAGGGAGGGAGGGGGGGGAGGTGGGGGGGGTTAGAGAGGGAGGGAGGGAGGGAGGGGGGGGAGGTGGGGGGGTTAGAGAGGGAGGGAGGGAGGGGGGGGAGGTGGGGGGGTTAGAGAGGGAGGGGGGGGGAGGGGGGGGGGGAGGTGGGGGGGGTTAGAGAGGGAGGGAGGGGGGGGAGGTGGGGGGGGTTAGAGAGGGAGGGAGGGGGGGGAGGTGGGGGGGGTTAGAGAGGGAGGGAGGGGGGGGAGGTGGGGGGGGTTAGAGAGGGAGGGAGGGGGGGGAGGTGGGGGGGGTTAGAGAGGGAGGGAGGGGGGGGAGGTGGGGGGGGTTAGAGAGGGAGGGAGGGAGGGAGGGGGGGTTAGAGAGGGAGGGGGGGGAGGTGGGGGGGTTAGAGAGGGAGGGGGGGGGAGGTGGGGGGGGTTAGAGAGGGAGGGGGGGGAGGTGGGGGGGGTTAGAGAGGGAGGGGGGGTGAGGTGGGGGGGGTTAGAGAGGGAGGGGGGGTGAGGTGGGGGGGGTTAGAGAGGAAGGAGGGGTGAGGTGGGGGGGGTTAGAGAGGGAGGGAGGGGGGGGAGGTGGGAGGGGTTAGAGAGGGAGGGGGGGTGAGGTGGGGGGGGTTAGAGAGGGAGGGAGGGAGGGAGGGGGGGGTTAGAGAGGGAGGGAGGGGGGGAGGTGGGGGGGTTAGGGAGGGAGGGGGGGAGGTGGGGGGGTTAGGGAGGGAGGGGGGGAGGTGGGGGGGTTAGAGAGGGAGGGGGGGTGAGGTGGGGGGGGTTAGAGAGGGAGGGGGGGTGAGGTGGGGGGGGTTAGAGAGGGAGGGGGGGTGAGGTGGGGGGGGTTAGAGAGGAAGGAGGGGTGAGGTGGGGGGGGTTAGAGAGGAAGGAGGGGTGAGGTGGGGGGGGTTAGAGAGGAAGGAGGGGTGAGGTGGGGGGGGTTAGAGAGGAAGGAGGGGTGAGGTGGGGGGGTTAGAGAGGGAGGGGGGTGAGGTGGGGGGGGTTAGAGAGGGAGGGAGGGGGGGGTTAGAGAGGGAGGGAGGGAGGGGGGGGTTAGAGAGGGAGGGAGGGGGGGGTTAGAGAGGGAGGGAGGGAGGGGGGGTTAGAGAGGGAGGGAGGGAGGGGGGGTTAGAGAGGGAGGGAGGGAGGGGGGGGTTAGAGAGGGAGGGAGGGGGGGTTAGAGAGGGAGGGAGGGAGGGGGGGGTTAGAGAGGGAGGGAGGGGGGTGAGGTGGGGGGGGTTAGGGAGGGAGGGAGGGAGGGGGGGGTTAGAGAGGGAGGGAGGGAGGGGGGGTTAGAGAGGGAGGGAGGGGGGTGAGGTGGGGGGGGGGTTAGAGAGGGAGGGAGGGAGGGGGGGTTAGAGAGGGAGGGAGGGGGGTGAGGTGGGGGGGGTTAGAGAGGGAGGGAGGGAGGGGGGGTTAGAGAGGGAGGGAGGGAAGGGGGGTTCGAGAGGGAGGGAGGGGGGGGTTAGAAAGAGAGGGAGGGGGGGTTAGAGAGGGAGGGAGGGGGGGTTAGAGAGGGAGGGAGGGAGGGAGAGGGGGGTTAGAGAGGGAGGGAGGGAGGGGGGGGTTAGAGAGGGAGGGAGGGGGGGTTAGGGAGGGAGGGAGGGAGGGGGGGTTAGGGAGGGAGGGAGGGAGGGGGGTTAGGGAGGGAGGGAGGGAGGGGGGGTTAGAGAGGGAGGGAGGGGGGGGTTAGGGAGGGAGGGGGGGTTAGGGAGGGAGGGAGGGAGGGGGGGTTAGGGAGGGAGGGAGGGGGGGTTAGGGAGGGAGGGAGGGGGGGTTAGGGAGGGAGGGAGGGGGGGGGTTAGAGAGGGAGGGAGGGAGGGGGGGGTTAGAGAGGGAGGGAGGGAGGGGGGGGTTAGGGAGGGAGGGAGGGGGGGGGTTAGAGAGGGAGGGAGGGAGGGAGGGGGGGTGAGGGAGGGAGGGAGGGAGGGGGGGTTAGGGAGGGAGGGAGGGAGGGGGGGTTAGGGAGGGAGGGAGGGAGGGGGGGTTAGAGAGGGAGGGAGGGGGCGTTAGAGAGGGAGGGAGGGAGGGGGGGTTAGAGAGGGAGGGAGGGAGGGGGGGTTAGAGAGGGAGGGAGGGAGGGGGGGTTAGAGAGGGAGGGAGGGAGGGGGGGGTTAGAGAGGGAGGGAGGGAGGGAGGGGGGGTTAGAGAGGGAGGGAGGGAGGGAGGGGGGGTTAGAGAGGGAGGGAGGGAGGGGGGAGTTAGAGAGGGAGGGAGGGGGGGTTAGAGAGGGAGGGAGGGAGGGGGGGTTAGAGAGGGAGGGAGGGAGGGTTATAGAGGGAGGGAGGGAGGGGGGGGTTAGAGAGGGAGGGAGGGTGAGCTAGGGGGGTGTTAGAGAGGGAGGGGGGGTGAGCTAGGGGGTTGTTAGAGAGGGAGGGGGGTGAGGTGGGGGGGGTTAGAGAGAGAGGGGGGGTGAGGTGGGGGTGTTAGAGAGGGAGGGGGGGTGCGGTGGGGGGGTTTAGAGAGGGAGGGGGGTGAGGTGGGGGGGTTAGAGAGGGAGGGGGGGTGAGATGGGGTTAGAGAGGGAGGGGTGTTGAGATGGGGGGGTTAGAGAGGGAGGGGGTGTGAGGTGGGGGGGGTTAGAGAGGGAGGGGTGAGGTGGGGGGGTTAGAGAGGGAGGGGGGTGAGGTGGGGGGGTTAGAGAGGGAGGGGGGTGAGGTGGGGGGGGTTAGAGAGGGAGGGGGTGAGGTGAGGTGGGTTAGAGAGGAAGGGGGGTGAGGTGGGGGGGTTAGAGAAGGTGGGGGTTAGAGAGGGAGGGGGGCTGAAATAGGGGGGGTAGAGACGGAGGGGGCTGAGATGGGGGTGTTAGAGAGGGAGGGGGGGTGAGGTGGGGGGGTTAGAGAGGGAGGGGGGTGAGGTGAGGGGGGTTAGAGAGGGTGGGGGGGTTAGAGAGGGAGGGGGGTGATGTGGGGGGGTTAGAGAAGGGGGAGGTTAGAGAGGGAGGGGGGCTGAGATTGGGGGTAGAGAGGGAGGGGGTGAGGTGAGGGGGGTTAGAGAGGGAGGGGGGTGAGGTGGGGGGGTTAGAGAAAGTGGGGGTTAGAGAGGGAGGGGGGCTGAAATAGGGGGGGTAGAGAGAGAGGGGGCTGAGATGGGGGGGTTAGAGAGGGAGGGGGGGGGTGAGGTGAGGGGGGTTAGAGAGGGTGGGGGGGGTTAGAGAGGGAGGGGGGTGAGGTGGAGGGGGTTAGAGAAGGGGGGGGTTAGAGAGAGAGGGGGGCTGAGATTGGGGGTAGAGAGGGAGGGGGTGAGGTGGGGGGGGTTAGAGAGGGAGGGGGGTGAGATGGGGGGGGTTAGAGAGGGAGGGGGGGTGAGGTGGGGGGGTTAGAGAGGGAGGGGGGTTGAGGTGGGGGGGTTAGAGAGGGAGGGGGGTGAGATGGGGGGGGTTAGAGAGGGAGGGGGGGTGAGGTGGGGGGGTTAGAGAGGGAGGGGTGTGAGGTGGGGGGGGTTAGAGAGGGAGGGGGGTGAGGTGGCGGGGGGTTAGAGAGGGAGGGGGGTGAGGTGGGGGGGTGGTTAGAGAGGGGTGGGTGAGGTGGGGGGGGTTAGAGAGGGAGGGGGGGTGAGGGGGGGTGTTAGAGAGGGAGGGGGGGTGAGATCGGGGTTAGAGAGGGAGGGGGCGTGAGGTGGGGGGGGTTAGAGAGGGAGGGGGGGTGAGCTAGGGAGGGGGGGTGAGCTAGGGAGGGGGGGTGAGCTAGGGGGGGTGTTAGAGAGGGAGGGGGGTTGAGGTGGCAGGGGTTAGAGAGGGAGGGGGAGTGAGGTGGGGGGGTTAGAGAGGGAGGGGGGTGAGGTGGGGGTGTTAGAGAGGGTAGGGGGGTGGGGTGGGGGGTGGTTAGTGAGGGTGGGGGGGTGAGGTGTAGGTGGGTGAGGTGGGGGGGTGGTTGGTGAGGGTGGCGGAGTGAGGTGTGGGGTTAGAGAGGGAGGGGGGGTGAGGTGCGGGGGGGTTAGAGAGGGAGGGGGGGTGAGGTGGGGGGGTTAGAGAGGGAGGGGCGGTGAGGTGGGGGGGTTAGAGAGGGAGGGAGTGTAAGGTGGTGGGGTTTAGGGAGGGAGGGGTGAGGGGGGGTTTAGAGGGGGTGAGGGTGGGTTTAGAGGGGGTGAGGGGGGGTTTAGAGGGGGTGAGGTGGGGTTTAGAGGGGGTGAGGTGGGATTTAGAGGGGGTGAGGTGGGGTTTAGAGGGGGTGAGGTGGGGTTTAGAGGGGGTGAGGTGGGGTTTAGAGGGGGTGAGGTGGGGTTTAGAGGGGGTGAGGTGGGGTTTAGAGGGGGTGAGGTGGGGTTTAGAGGGGGTGAGGTGGGGTTTAGAGGGGGTGAGGTGGGGTTTAGAGGGGGTGAGGTGGGGTTTAGAGGGGGTGAGGTGGGGTTTGGAGGGGGTGAGGTGGGGTTTGAAGGGGGTGAGGTGGGGTTTGGAGGGGGTGAGGTGGGGTTTGGAGGGGGTGAGGTGGGGTTTGGAGGGGGTGAGGTGGGGTTTGGAGGGGGTGAGGTGGGGTTTGGAGGGGGTGAGGTGGGGTTTGGAGGGGGTGAGGTGGGGTTTGGAGGGGGTGAGGTGGGGTTTGGAGGGGGTGAGGTGGGGTTTGGAGGGGGTGAGGTGGGGTTTGGAGGGGGTGAGGTGGGGTTTGGAGGGGGTGAGGTGGGGTTTGGAGGGGGTGAGGTGGGGTTTGGAGGGGGTGAGGTGGGGTTTAGAGGGGGTGAGGTGGGGTTTAGAGGGGGTGAGGTGGGGTTTAGAGGGGGTGAGGTGGGGTTTAGAGGGGGTGAGGTGGGGTTTAGAGGGGGTGAGGTGGGGTTTAGAGGGGGTGAGGTGTGGTTTAGAGGGGGTGAGGTGTGGTTTAGAGGGGGTGAGGTGGGGTTTAGAGGGGGTGAGGTGGGGTTTAGAGGGGGTGAGGTGGGGTTTAGAGGGGGTGAGGTGGGGTTTAGAGGGGGTGAGGTGGGGTTTAGAGGGGGTGAGGTGGGGTTTAGAGGGGGTGAGGTGGGGTTTAGAGGGGGTGAGGTGGGGTTTAGAGGGGGTGAGGTGGGGTTTAGAGGGGGTGAGGTGGGGTTTAGAGGGGGTGAGGTGGGGTTTAGAGGGGGTGAGGTGGGGTTTAGAGGGGGTGAGGTGGGGTTTAGAGGGGGTGAGGTGGGGTTTAGAGGGGGTGAGGTGGGGTTTAGAGGGGGTGAGGTGGGGTTTAGAGGGGGTGAGGTGGGGTTTAGAGGGGGTGAGGTGGGGTTTAGAGGGGGTGAGGTGGGGTTTAGAGGGGGTGAGGTGGGGTTTAGAGGGGGTGAGGTGGGGTTTAGAGGGGGTGAGGTGGGGTTTAGAGGGGGTGAGGTGGGGTTTAGAGGGGGTGAGGTGGGGTTTAGAGGGGGTGAGGGGGGGTTTAGAGGGGGTGAGGGGGTTTAGAGGGGGTGAGGGGGGATTTAGAGGGGGGTGAGGGGGGATTTAGAGGGGGTGAGGGGGGGTTTAGGGTGGGAGGGGTTGAGGGGGGGTTTAGGGTGGGAGGGGTTGAGGGGGGGTTTGGGGTGGGAGGGGTTGAGGGGGGTTTTAGGGAGGGAGGGAGGGGGTGAGGTGGGGTTTTAGGGTGGGAGGGGTTGAGGGGGGGTTTTAGGGTGGGAGGGGTTGAGGGGGGGTTTTAGGGTGGGAGGGGTTGAGGGGGGGTTTTAGGGTGGGAGGGGTTGAGGGGGGGTTTAGGGTGGGAGGGGTTGAGGGGGGGTTAGGGTGGGAGGGAGGGGTTGAGGGGGGGTTTAGGGTGGGAGGGAGGGGGTGAGGGGGGGGTTAGGGCAGGGGGTGAGGGGGGTTTAGGGAGGGAGGGAGGGGGTGAGGGGGATTTAGGGAGGGAGGGGGTGAGGGGAGGTTTAGGGAGGGAGGGGGTGAGGGGGTTTAGGGAGAGAGGGAGGGGGGAATGGGGGGGGAGAGAGGGAGGTGGGAAAGGGGGGGGGGGAGAGGGAGGTAGGAATGGGTGGAGGGGGGAGGGGGGGAGAGGGAGGGGGAATGGGGGGGGAGTGTGGGAGGGGGAATGGGGAAGGGGGAGAGAGGGAGGGGGGAATGGGGGGGGAGAGAGGGAGGGGGAAGGGGGGGGGAGTGAGGGAGGGGGGAAGGGGGGGGGAGAGAGGGAGGGGGGAATGGGGGGGGTGAGTGGGAGGGGGGAATGGGGGGGGGTAGAGAGGGAGGGGGTTTGGGGGG